>NC_056731.1:460935053-461227553 GCF_019279795.1 Protopterus annectens
AAGGTCCAACCCAGTAAAATAAAGCCTTCACTCACCAGTCTACACTTGACTGGATCTTAGTATCCCACCAAACCAACTTGTCTTCTGGCACACTCTCTCTTATGCTAAATGACTATCTTCCCGCATTTGCCATTAGAGCCAAAAAACATCAACTAAAAACACACTCACTTAAATCTATCCGTAACACATCTAAATTCAGTCAACAATACTTCTGTGAGCTACTTCTAAAAATAAACTGAACGCCCCTAAATTTACTATCCCTCAATGATCCTGTCATTTATTTCAGTACTACCTTTTTAAAAATACCTAATACCCTAGCCCCTTTACAAACAAAGAGTAAAAAAAAATTCAAAGACTGTATTAACCTGATGAAGCAAAAAGAGACCAAGACTGGAACACCTGGAAACAAACTAAAACTGAACAAAATCTCAGCTATTTCAAAACACTCCATAATAGTGTGAGTAAACTAGTGAACAAAACCAAAAAAATACTACTACTCACACCTTCAGCAACAACATAAATGTAACCTCAAAAAATTCTGGCACTCAATATCAACCCCTTCTCAACCCAGGCACTAACAAAGAACACTCCCCATCACCCAATGCCCCCCCATCCCTCATAGCCGAATACTTCAATAAGCACTTTGTAATATCTATAGCTGACCTACTAATACATAACTCTTATCCAGGACCCCCCAACTCACTCTGAAACTCAAACACCAATAACTCCTCTACATCAAGCTCAAACCCAGCCCCCAACAACACACCACACATAATCAATGCATAGGTAACCAGACCGCTTTCTGATTTCAGCTCATATCAACATCATTAATAAAAAAAAAAAAACTACTACTCAAACTAAAACCCTGCTCTACATCAACAAATAATCTCCCACTACAATACCTTAAGCTTGATGCCACATCAAATCACTTATCTGATCAGCATCCTCATAAATAGATCTCTATCTGAATCTATAGTCCCTGACATATGGAAACTATTACATATCATCCCAGTCATAAAGGAGGTAACTTCACCGAAATATCCAGCTTTTGCCCCAAATCCATTTTATCTTCTATATCTAAAATTCTGAAAAGGTGTATCCATCAACAACAAATGAAAGCTGTACTGCACAGCAAACTGCTTACTCAAAATACAGGGCTAGGGAGGAAGGAAATTTTCTATCCTTGACCTCTCTAAAGCCTTTGACACACCTGCTTACCCCCTACTCCTCAACATACTGTCCAACCTAAATTTCTCTCATGCCAAAGTATAGTGGGGTTTCTAAGCTACCTGCAAGATCAGAAGCAAGCCGTTAAATGGTCAGACCAACTTTCCCCCTTTCTCCACAACCCTACTGGTGTCTCTCAAAATTCCATTCTAGGTCCCCTACACTTTAATATGTTCACAAATGACTAAAAACTTACTCTTCACCTGGAACTTTCATTCAATATGCAGATGATTCCACCATAATCTGTGCCTCTCGCACTTTTCCTGAACTACTCTCTAACACTCAAAAATCTTTCATTGCCACTGAATCCTGGCTCATGAATGCCCAACTCTTCTTTAATCCCAAAAAAACTAAATTGATAGTCTTTCACCCCAAAAACACTACCTTTACTCCCAACCAATTTAACATTTACTCAGCTGATAACACTACCATCAAAAGAGTACAATAAACAAAGCTACTTTGTGTAATTACCGATAACAAACTTGCTTTCGACCTCCACATACAGCAAAACAGAGAAAACTCACAAAAAATTAGGACTTCTTTATAGCAACAGGCAATTCCTAACCACAACAACAAAGACTACCCTGGCTAAAACTTTCCTGCTCTCCTCCCTGTTTTATAGTTCTATACCCCACTATGCCCAAAATGGAGCAATACTATTGTGATGATGTAATGTAGTGCCAGCTATATCACAGAGAGTAGGGCAGTACATGTATGACTTATGCCAGCAAAGCTAGCTGGAGTTAAGTAAAATATTTTATGTCATCTGTATAACAAACTGACTTGAAAAGCTGCTTGTGTTAAAACTGTATCAAAAGTGGGTCCTGCTGGAGAGAAAAAAATATATATACATTTATATCAGACTGTACTGTTGTAACAGAAGAAATGTATATATGTTAACAGAGGATGCTGGAAGGGAGGGGGTTTAAATTCAGCTCAGCATACCATAAGAAAAATAACTAGACATTAAATTACTTGATTTAGGCCATAAAGATCTTATCTCACAGGCCTGAATGCAACCAGAGACACAATGTCTGAGAAAGGCCTCAGCTCTTATTGTCATTAGTGGGAACTAATTGGTACCTTTGGGGTGCCTGAGAATGGCTGGTTAGTCTCTCCAGGAAGGATGAAAGTATTAGAATTGTTTTACAGTCTCCAGATGCCTTAGCAAAGCTATTGATATGTATTATGACACATCTGTGCTAGATCCTAGTTCGGCTTCTAGTCGGGGGGGTAGTGTGGAGACCACAGGATCAGGTACAAAATGTGATGTCATTCTATAGCCAGCACTGAAATTTTAGATATTAGAGATACGATAGAGACACTCAGCACTCTGTTATTGGAACTGACAACAAAGACATCCATTTCATCTTGCCTTGCTCTAGCAAGTATGTAGGGGAGAGTAATTCTTTGGTTAGTTAGAAAATACAGTAAGATTAGTTAAATATTGTGTTTCTGTATCTGTCTGAGTCTTTCCATCTGTGTTACTTTTATATTTCATGTGAATTGAAACTCTTGTGTTTATTGTAAATACATATTCAGTATTTTCATGTTTCTATTTTATTATTTATTTATTAAATATATCTATACCTTTCATTGTGGCTGGTCCTTTATTAAATATTTTAACCCTTGAGAGTTAATCTACCTTATAGACTGGGCAGAGGGAGCACAGCTGGATGTGTGTGTGTGAGCTACTTGGAACAGAGTTACAGAGCACTGGTTTCTGCAGAAAGAAAGGTGGAGACTTATTTGGCGCCTGGATCGGAAGTCTAGCCCCAGGTGTGGAGTGTGCTCCCTGTGTGCTCTTAAGGGAAACTGTACTTGGTGCAGAGTGCTACATCTGAAAATACTGTGTGAATCCATTTTTGTTCTAAGTGAATGTTCCCCACTGGTGTCAGTGGTGAGGATTGATGCTCCTTGATTACTGGCACAGAGAAGGGATGTCACAGCTATAATAAAGTTGTAAAGTTCACCACAAACTCAAAATACCACACATCCCACTGTAAATTTCTATGTGAACTAAACTGACATTACCTCCCCAACCAACTTGCTTATGTCCAGCTACCCACTATGCACAACCTAATTTAAAACCCAATGCCAGTCCTGCCCTAGACAATCTAGTCAAACCCTACATAGCTAACAGATCCCTCAGATCAGAGGACAAAAAAAAACTGCTAACAATATTTAAACTATCAAAAAGATTGGGCCAATATCTATATACACACTCTGTCTGTAAACTATGGAATTTTATCCCCTCAGTCACCAGAGCTATCCCAGGCCTGTTAATGTTTTCAAAGCCTCTCTAAATGAGCACCTCAATAACACATGGCTCTGTACCTGCACAAATCCAGGTTAATCTCACCCCTACCCCAGATTCCTCTACTCCTCACTTACCCCCCTTTTCTCCTCTGTCTCTTTTATCCCCATCATATCAAAGAAACCTCAGCAATTACTCCCCCCCCTCACCCTAATCTCAGCCTGTACTCTCTTTCTGTCCTTCTAATCTCACACTAAGTCTACATTTTCTAAACCACAATGCTAATACTCCCCTTTCAAACCAATGCTAAGCTCTTTTGATATGACCTTCAGTGAGCCTATTCACATGATGTTTATTTTCACATAACACAAGATTACACTAACCTCATCCACTTGTGCTGCTAACCAAATAATTTTACTGCTATAACTCCAATTTGTTGAAGATCCTCTGTATTTTGAGTACCATGTTCACAATAGATTATTAACTCCTCAAGAAGCCTGTTAAAATGAATCTTATGTCATAAGCTTACTGTAAAATTCTAAGTAATTTGTACATTGTTTAAATGTCTAATCTGTCCTGAAAGTATATTCTAATGTTTTAACTACCTATACATGTAAACATTTGAATATGCTTGTATTGTCCTAAATATGGAGCTTTTCTCCTCTGGCCTTCACTGCAAATGGGTTCTGTGACCCAGTTGGACTATCCCGGTAAACAAATATCAAATAAAAATAAATAAATGATTGCCCATGTCATAAGTGATAATTCAATAAAGATGTTTCATGTTTTAAAAAGCCAACATTTCATGATCACCCTACCAATTATATCCTTGAATCACACTACCAATTACATCCTTGAATTTCTGTGTTGCTTAATTTCTTTGCCAATGGCTCTAAATATAAAGCAAATAAATGGGAAAGAGGACACCCTTGCCTGGTTCCTCTTTTCAGACACAATTTGTTAGAGAAGAAACCTCACATTTTAATTTTTGTCTCCAATCCATCATATATCTTCATATTTAACCTTATTATTGCATTAGAGAATGCAAATACTTCCATTGCCCTACTCATAAAATCCCAGCTTACTCTGATGAATACTTTCTGTGCATCAATACCAACCAAAAACAGTGGTATTAATCAAAAGTTATCAATTTTAGAAACACCTTTGCCATTCTTTTAGCTAATATAGACACAAATGTTTTATAATCACGGTTCAGTACTGAAATTGGCCTATATAAAGTTGGATCTAATGGATCTTTACCATCTTTAGGTATTACAGCCACCACAACTTTCTTCCAGTATGTTGGTGCTTCTCCTCCTTTTAAAATACTGTTAAAGAAAATCTTCCAGATCTTTATCACTTTTTGCCTCCTAACTTCCAAACTTCCACAAGAATACCATCCATTCATGAAGACTCATCTGCAGACTGATAGTACATCATGCCCTTCTCCTCCTATCTTAACTAATTAATGATCTCATCTACCTCTAACTTTGGCATACTTAAGTCTTCCATAAATATTGCCATCTGTAGTCTTTCTTGATTTTCATATTTCTCTGCTTTGTGCAAGTTTTTTTTATAAAATATCTGATATGTCACTAATACCTCTATAGGATCTCTGGTTATTTTTATTGTTATAGACTCCTAAGTTAGGCAAAAAAAAACTTTCAACTTTCTGTTGCCTAAACTATGCTAAAAGGTTTTGTGCTCTGGAGTTATAAACAAAAGCAGTTGCTTAACAGCAATCTTTCTAAACTCATGTATATTACCCAGATACTCCTTTATGATCTCATTAGCTCCTTGCACTTCCTTATCTTCTTGTTTTTTGTGAATGCCCTTATTCTGAAATACATTAACATTTGTCAGCCCCTCTAAATTCTTGTTACTTCTCAACCGAATCTCTTTTTCTTTTATTTCTACTCTACTTTTAAACTTCACTTTCTTTTTATCCCACATTCCCACTCACTGGCTATAAGTTCTAAAGAAATTTCTATCTTCTCTAATAACTCTTGAATAATTTTTACTACCCATTCCTTGAATTCCTCCGTTTTTAACAGGTAGGTGGGGAAGTGACAGTATCTCATTTTTACTTCACTACCCTGCATTTTAAACTTAGTTGTTACCGGCACATGATCTTAAATATTTACTGGGGGTGTGTTAAAGCTTTTAATTAAATGCACAAGTTCCTGTGAAATATAATTTCTGTCTAGTCTAGCCAAGTGATTGTACCTTGGGGAATAATATGTAAATTCTCTGAGAGTTCCTACTACTGGAGTCATGTCTTCCATACCAAATATTTTCATAAAATTTCTTCAGAAAGCTACCTTGTTTTGTTATATTTTCTCATGTAGGTCCACAAAATATATCCTCATTGTTGCAAATCAAATTGTAGATATCACTTATAATTAGTATCCCTTCCTGATAGCTGATTATTTCTCCCAAAATATTCTTAAGCTCCATAAGCTATAGCAATTAATATAAGTACTCCCCCTTTCCTTTGCCCTTGATGCTCTGCTATTCATCCTGAAATCATTTCTTTATCACATGCTCACTTCTTTCCAAATGTGTCTCCTGCAGCACTGTTATTTGCACTCTGCATTTCTTAATATAATTAAATACTCTTTTGTTTTTAACTATAGCTATGAGACCATTCATGTTCCAAAATAATAATATGATAAGCTATTATTCTCATCTGTTATATATGATTTCTTTTTTAAATGTCCATTTCCAGCTTTGGTGTTACATGTACCCAATAATCCCTGGCAGGTTGATATTTTATAGAGTTGGTTCTTGTCATCTCCATTTGAATCTATGTCACATTTTACAGACTTTTTGTTTTAATGACAACACTCAGACAAAACAAAAAACCCTCAAACGAAACAAAAAACAAACAAAAAAAAGACCTCTAGAACACCCCCATAACATATTAACTTATAACTAACACACAAAACTATGTATACCTTCAAATAATGAAATTTAAATCTGCTGATAGGAACAACTGTCCCAAACTGACAGCTGCACACACTGGCACCACCTAATATGAAATGAAGGTTATCCATGTTAAGATGCGTGTGACAGCCTGTGCTCCAAGATACACTAATTGCTGTCTGTCTGTGTCTTATCCTTATTCCCCTCCTAGGTGTGAAAAAAGCTTGTGTGCTTTGAAAAAACAATAATTTTAGCCTTAAAATGTTCTGGCCTTTATTGCTTGTCCATGTAGTCAGCTTATCTCCGTGAAAATGTAAGACTAAAATGTACAGCTGCCCTCAGCTGCATACATCTCAACTCACACTGAACATTTATTTGCAAAAGAAAAACTTTTCATTATATTCAATGTTCTCTTATTTACTTGTTTACACTAAATTCTTATTAGATTAAGCCAATGGCCTCAATCCAGACATTCAACTATGCAAAAGTAGGACAAAACATATAAACTCTACATATATTATAAAGCTGTGCACTTAGTTTTACAACCCATCTCCCACCTCACCAAACCAAGGTCACAGGCTATTACCTTAAACATGCTTTCTTCTAGCCTCTCTTTTTTAATGTAATGCCTATATTTCTTAAAATTAAACAATAAGAAAATGGCACTTGTTTACTTTAGCATCTTTATCACATACAACAATAAGTGAAAATGCTTTCATATACAGCATGTCATTTATATCATAAAATGCTTTATACAACTACTGTTAAGAACAAAAATTGTTTTACTTACAGCTAGTTTTCGCCTTCCCCTCGGTGTTCTTCCAGACATTAATGACATGAAAAGGAGCATATGCTTTTCAATCCCCCACAAGTGTAACAAAGTCAACAAAAGTCCAATCATTCCACTTTTTCTTGCAAAGCCATATTTCACAAATGTTACTGTTTCTTTATAATCTCACATTTATTCACTGATTTTAGTGTTACTGATCTTATTCCTGTTCATCTCCACCTCCCAACCTCAGACTCCAGTTCATGTCCATGGTACTCCTGATTCTTCTAGTCAGCTCTTGTCTCTCAAGCATTTTCCATTGGAACACTGGAAAAAGTTTCACTGGCAAAGTCGGTCTATGAGCTTTATCAACATCAGAGTGAGAAGTAGAGTCTCGGAAAAAGTTTCATTGGCAAAGTCTGTCTATGAGCTTTATTATCATCAGAGTGAGAAGTAGAGTATCCTTTCTGTATGATGGCTTACTTTTTTGTACAAAGTTTTGTATTTCCTCTTTAGTCTGTTATGCATCAAAAAATTGACTCTGATCCCCCATGAAAAAAAAGATATTCTGAAGACAACTGAATACAGCAGCTTGAATCTCACATCTGCCTCTTGACAATTACTGATTGCTGTGATAAAATGTATTCTCTTTTGCATGGTGTACAGTGAATAATTTTCCACAAACACTCTACTGTCTCCAATTTTAATACTTTGCCTTTCTGCTGGTGTGATTGTATCTTTAGTAATACAGGTCTTAGCTGCCTTCTCATGGCCATGTTTGGAGCATACACACAATATGGCCTTTTAATTAACAAATCCTGTTGTGGAATATAGTCCAGTTGCTTATTTGTGTGTTGATAAAATTAATACAGTCTGTTCCTTCTGGTTTTCCTGGTTCAGCAGAAAATCTCACGTTTTCCCTGCAAGCTCTGTGTTTAAACTCTACAATCATTTGAAATGACTCTTCTTAGGCAGACTCATTCTCAAACAGCATTTTTGTTTTCATTTCAGCCTCTATTTTTTGCAGTTTTATTGAGTCAGCTGTTTAAAGCTTCTTTCATTTTCTCCAGCCTTTTGTTTGAGTTGATATACTGCTTCACTATTTCATTTATTTTAATCAGCTCTAAGCAAATTTGATTTTTTTTTCTATATATTACTGAAAGCCATGTTTTACACCACAGCTGAAGCATGAACTGTTTTTTTTTTTTTTTTTTGCTGAACAGCTGCTGGATTCTTCCTGGTCAGTGTGTTTTCGATTCACCTTTTTTAGTTGATTTTCTTTCAGGCTTTCTAAGTGTCTTCTTTGCCGGCATCCAGGAAGTGTAACTACTAGTCAGTAACTAAATTTACTAAAACTGGCAGAGTTACTGGGCGTTATCACACAGTTTCTTTTTTCACACTGGGAGAAATGAAATTAAGCTGTTGATCAGTGTACAGTCATCTTGATAGTCCCATCACATATCTTCTGTTTGTAATTATCATTCGTTAAGCAGTATATAAATTGCCAAATTACTGCCTTCCAATAAACCTCACTCCTCCTCCTGGACAGTATTCTGCATGTATTGCTCCCACAATTTCCATTAATTTCCTATCTAATTTCATCCTCCTCTTTTCTAAAGATACCAGTTCCATGTTATTTTATAATATACAGTACTTCAAATACAGTTGCTTTAGACTTTGATTTCCATTTCTTAGTAAATGCTTTTTTGGCAGCCAACATAATTAAACTTAATAAGGCCTTACTTTCTCTAGCCAAATAAGATGCTGCACCCAAGCTCAAAAAATAATTTACGTAGTTACAGCCATTTGCTTACCCAATATTTCTGACAGGATACTCTGTAGGGAATTTTTTAAATCTGTTAATTCATTCCACTCCCAAAACACACATCCCCACTTACCTCTTTCTACCCCCATCAAACCTCCAGTTGCTTTCTACCTGCGGAAAATTATTTGAAATCAGCTTTAGGTTTAAAAATACCTATGCAAACACTTCCAAGCAAAGATCCTAAACCTTCTGGACTTTGTTTGGGAGCCATACATTTTATTATTTATTTATTTGACATTTATTGACTGGGGAGTCTGACTGAGCTAGTGCCCTTTTTCAGCTGAGGCCCGGGGAGAAAAGCTACACAAACAAAACCTTAGTTATACACTTCTGATCAATAATAAAAAATAATTGTACACTTCAGCAAGAACTTATACTACCATTATATCTATTATTCAGTAGGTCATATAAATATGGGGAGATTCCTCAAGATTGGAGACATGTGCTTATTAAACTTGTCTTTAAGGGAAATGGGAGAAGGACAAACCCAGAATAATACAGACCCTTAAGTCTGCATTCATGTTGTGGAAAATTAATGGAAAATGGAATATTGGATTCAGAAGTGGATAGGTTTGGACTAGAAACCATATATCAGCATGCATATGTTGAAAATAGATCTATTGCCACCTATAACATGATGTTCTATAACAACATAATAACAGCTACGAATAAAAAATTATGCTGTGATATAATTTATATAGATTTAACTTCAGCATTTGACAGGGTCATATACAAAACACTGATCAATAAATTAGTACAACTAGGTATTGATATACTCTTGATAAGATGGATAGCTACATGGCTTACAAATAGGACATGGCCAGTATCATACAGCAACTGGAAAGGTGAAATCCTTGGTTACAGTCAGGGTGTCCCACAGGCCTCTGTCCTAGGCCCTAGCTTGTTTAAACTGTATCTTTCAGACATAACTTTTTCATCTAAGATGTTCTACAGTCTACATGCAGACGACTGAAATTGGGTAAAGTGATTACATGTGTTACAGATAAGGCATGTCTGCAAAATAACTTGACTAAATTTACCATTTGGGCACAGGAGAATAATATGCTGATAAATACATCAAAAACTAATCACATAAGATATGGGAGACATAAACTGAAAGGTGAATATTTAATACAGCACACAATGATTGAAAATGTAGACTCATTTAAGTACCTGGATATATGGGTAGATTCAACTAATTGGTTAATGATAGTTATAGAACTATATAGGTTGTATCAAAATATTTATAAAGTCTAGGAAATAAAAAAATAATGAAGTCATTGTTTGTTAGTTATATTGGACCCAAACTTGGGTATGGAATAACAATATGGGAACCGTATAAGAAGACAAGCATGAGTAAACTGTAAAGAGTACAGCGGAAATATACCAAGGGCATCCATGGATGTGAAAATCTAAGTTATTATGAAAGACTAAAATATCTGAACTTGTACAGTGTCTCTCATAAATATCTAAGAGGAGATCTTATTCAGGTATATGGGGCATTTAGGGACAACTACCTTCCGAGAATGTTTGGGGTTATCAAAAAGTACCAGAGAACCATCAGACAACCTATGCAGATGATTTTATAGGAATGAGAAGTGTACTAATTGGTTCTCTGACAGAGTAGCTGATGCATGGAAAAGACTAAAAATTAGATTAAAGCAAGTACTAATTTAGATATTTTTAAGAACAGCCTGAACACTTATTATGGGAACAAGTGTTTTGGTATATTGGCAAGCTAGAAGGGCATTTATGCCAGTGCTTAAAATATTTATATATACGTAGTCCTTTTCCAGAGTCCCTTCTCTTTTTTTAACAGGAGCATCTGTTCTATATTAAAATAAAACCCCCACCAGATTAGATTTTTCACTTAACATTCTCCAATCCCTTTCTCTTTGCCTACACTCTGATATCAGTCCTCAGTAGAGAAGGAAGTCTCTAGCCTGTAGTCCAAATGTCTTCTTGGCTTCATCCCCCACTATTGCCTTTCCATCTCGTTATTTGCTCCCACTACCGTGGTTCCTTGCCAAATTTCCCCAGTAAATTAGAACTCCTTCTTGCCCATTTTCTGTATCCTTTCTTGTAGTCATCCATACTGTCAAAATCTCTTTTCTCGATTATCATCTTAGGCTAGTTTCTTAGCATACTTTCTGCTACTTTGTAAAAATAATATTTTGTATTGTTATTCTCTTTAACGATCTGCATCGAAAATCTCACTCTCTTTTTATTTCTCAAACTTCTCACCTGCTTCATCATCATCCCTTTCCATTTTGAATGACAACCTTCTGCTTTTGTTAAGTATATGAGCCTTAACTGGGTCCTTTAAATCAGGTAATCCCAAATACCTTGTATATTGAATCAACTTATCCCACTTAAATCTTGCCTTCTTCCCCTCCTAGATAAAATTCATTCAACTCTTTATTAATTATTGTTCACAACTTCTCCTCTGGTTGATGAAAATATGCCTGCTCTGTAAATAAAAACATTTACACTGCTTGTATTTTACTATCATTATCGATAAACAAGAGCTTCCAATTTCTCATGTTTTGCATCATCTTTTGTTTAGTCTCTTCCCACATATCCTTAACTGCCATGACAGTAAAGTTTTTAATTCATAGCCCTATAAACTTTGTCTGATCATGCCCTCATAAATACCTTTATTGATGAACTAGTTTGTGTGTGGGTACATAATTTACACTTATAGCCTTTGTTTTATCTTCATTCTATATCCAGAAAAGACTTGAAACTCTCTCAAAATGTTCCAAAACCCTGAGATTATCCTTTGCTGGTTTTATCAGGTACAAAATCATATCATCTGCAAATAATGCCAAGTCCCTTATTTTCTTTGCCAATGGCTATAAATATAAAGAAAATAACAAAGGGGAAAGAGTGCACCCCTGCTGGCTCGTCTGTTCAAAAACAACTTATTAGATGAACCCTCCCACTTTAATTCTTGCCTCTGATCCTTCATATATCCTCCTAATTAACCTCGGGGAATGCAAATGCTTTCAGTGCCCTACTCATAAAATCCCAGCTTACTATGTCAATTGCTTTCTCTGCATCAAGACCCAGTACGAACAGTTGTATTTTCTTATATTCTGCTTCCCTTTGGATCATCATTGTTCTATTAATGCTGTCAAATGTCTGCCTCCCCTCCAGAAAAACACAAAAATCAATATCTATCAATTTTATCAGCACCACTGCCATTGTTTTAGCTAGTATAGACATAAATAATCCACTCCCTATCCTGTATCCCTGCTGATAAATAGATCCATTCAAGAAGCCACTATCCCTGACATTTGGAAAGCCTTTTATACCATCCCACTGCATAAAGGTGGTAATTCTACTGAACCATCAAACTACAGACCCATAGCATACTTTTCCCTCTATCGAAAATACTTGAAAAGTGCATCCATACTCAACTACTTAATTTTCTCCTTCACAAAAATCTACTGACTCACACCCAGCATGGTTTCAGACCAAACCACAGTACTTCTACTGCACTGTTGGCTTTTACCCACACAGTAGCTGAGGCCAGAGACAACAACAAACTTGTATCCTGTCTTTTGACACAGTTTCCCACCCCTTACTCCTCTCTAAATTCAATGATCTCAATCTCTCTGCTACTTCTCTTACCTGGTTTACCAGCTATCATTTCAACAGGCAGCAGTCTGTCAGATGGCTCACTTCCTGCTCCTCCTTTCTACCCATAAAATGCAGTGTCCCCCAAGGATTCATTCTTGGCCCCTTTCTGTTCAATATCTTCATACATGACCTCCATACATCATGTAAACAGTCTTCCCTCATTCAATGCACTGATGATTCTACACTTATCTTCCTCTCTGACAACTTATCTAACCTCCACACACAGACCCAGGACTCCTTCCTGTCCATTGAAATGTGGCTCACCAAAAATCAGCTCATTTTAAAAAGAAACTTCTACTATCCTTTCCTCGACCTCTCACTCACCATAAATCCTCATTTATCAACACATCCCTTGACAAGACCCCCATGCTAGCTAAACCCCACACAAAGCTCTTAGGCACAATTATTGATGATGAACTTAAATTTAATCTCCATATTCAGAAAAATATTAAAAAAGCCCACCAAAAACTAGGTCTACTTTATCAAAATTAGAAATTTCTTAACTCAGAAGCTAGACTCTCCATTGCTCAGTCTCTTCTCCTTTCCTCCCTTCTCTATGCAGCCCCTATTCTCACTTCCATTCACTCCACATATATTTCCAATCTCCAACAAACTTACCATAAAGTAGCCAAATTTGCCACTAACTCTCTACACAACAAACACCACTGCCTGGCACTCAACTCTCATAAATGGCTAGAATTCCCCCAACAACTCCAAATGTCTCAATTTCAAATCATACACTCTGTTCCAAAAAAACCTATGTCCTGCCTCTCTCTCTCCTCCCTGGTATCTTATTATACCCCAAACTGCACTCTCCATACATCAAATCAACAACTCCTTGACATTTATAAACCCAACAAATATTTTAGAAAACTACTTTAAAAATGCAGTGTAGCCCAAGCACTTAAAAAAAGAGCTTAGACTACATTTACTTAGCATTAAGTCTTGTTCCTCTTATGACCCTACCTAACCCATTACACCTCTTCACCCCTCACCCCAAGCCAGGAATAATCTCCACTTAGATAGGTAATTATAATGACATAGAAGTATCTCAGACCTAGCTCTGTTAACTTTTTTTCTTTTCTGAGGTATGTTTCCTTTCTGTTTTTACCTGTCTGACAGAAGGTGGAAAAAAAACATTGCCTATATTACAACCATTATCTTTCTATGCTTTGTATTTTTATCTTGTTCACGTTTTTTTCTGTACATCTTAATTACCTGTAATTGCATTACTACTGCTTCTTAAATTGTATTTTGATTAATTGTTAACTATGTTAAAATTTGATCTTTGTGTCTGTAAAATCTCCGGAGCTTTCCTCCTCGGGTCTCCACTGAAAATGGGCCTCTGGCTCAGTTGGACCAACCTGGTTAACAAATGTCAAATAAATAAATAAATATGTACTACTTTATAATTATGGTTTTAAATTGAAATGGGTCTGTATGAAGCTGGGTTTGAAGGATCTTTTCCATCCTTGGATAATACAGTCACCACAGCTTTCTTCTTAGATATTGGTACTTCCCATCCATTTAAAATACTGTATTCTAGATCTTTATCACCTTCTTCTCTCCTGACTTCCAGCCTTCTACAAGAATACTGTCTGTTCTTGGAAACCTTCCTGCAGATACATTATACATCACAATTTTTATCTCGTATTTTCCTCTCAATTGTTAGTTGCCGAGCCTCATCTATCTCTTACCTTGGCATAATTAAGTCTTCTATAAATATTTCCACTTGTGCTCTTTCTTGACTTCCACATTTCTCTGTTTTATACAATTTTCCATAAAGTTTCCAAAATATCTCTAAATCTCCTACAGGATCTCTGGTTATTTTTCTTGTTATAGGCTCCCTAAGGCTGGCAACAACTCTGTTTACTTTCTGCTGCCTAAGTCATTCTGCTAAAAGTTTTTCTGCTCTGGAGTTATAATTAAAAAATGGTTGCCTAAAAGCAATCTTTCTAAGCTCATGCATATTATCCAGATACTCCTTTGTTTTCTCTTTAGTACTCTGCAGTTGTGTCTCATCATGTTCTGTGGGATTCCTCTTATTATGCAATATTTTTACCTTTGCATGCCGTTCTAATTTCTATTAATTCTTAATCATGTCTTTTTCTCTTTTATTTCTACCCTCTTTTTAATCTCAATTTTCATTTTATCCAACATACTAACTGTGACACTCCACCACTGGCCCAGTAATCAAGGAGCCTCAATCCTCACCACTGGCAACAGTAAGGGATGTACACATTGGGAGGATGGCAAGTACACAAACAGTAAAGTGCAATTTCCCTTAAGTGCACACAGAGACCACAGTCAGTCTGGGGCTGGTTTCTCCCTCTTTCTCCGGATCCCCAATAAGACTCCCGACTGGCACAGCTATAAAGTTTGAGATCTCAGCTGAGTGGCTATACCAATACCTCCAGCCTCCTCTATGTCCAACCAGTGCTTCATGTTCTTGCCCAAGTAGCTGACACACACACGCACGCACACACACACACACACACACACACACACACACACAAACACACACACACATTTTGAGATTTGATTTATACACAAACACTCATACCTGGGAAAGTTTGGCACAGGTTTACTAGCAATGCCCCTTTTGCCCTTATTATAAGGTAGTTTTGACTGCCACCAGCCACTCTTTATTAGCTACTTTAAGGCCCTTAACAAAAGGTGTTCAATGTTACTGTGTAATGTTACTATTAATCCAAATGGTAGTCTGACCAAGAGCAAGGCTATTAGGAGTGGTCCACACAGTGTCACCAAATAAATATGCAAGTACTCCCAGAACTTAAATATGTCTCATAGATATCAGCCACAATGAAATGTTTAAATATATTTAATAATAAATAATAAAAGAACAAGAAAATACTCATTAAATAAGCACAGTTACATTAGCGTTCAAAATCACAGGAAATATTTAAAACAACACTGCAGGACAGTCTCAGATAAAGAAAGAAAATATCTAAGCTATACTTCACTATATTCCTGTCTGTATCCAAGAGAAATTACTGTACCCTTGTTAAATTATTTACAGAACAAGGCAAGACAAATGTGGTGAGTGGGTTTTCCAGCTGATGCTGTCAGGTCAAAGACAAAATACAAAATGCACAGTCTCTCTCTCTCAGAGAGTTCTTAAATTAATATTTCAATATTACTGCTGGGGTAGTGGCAGCATGACATCACGTCTTGTCATCTATCAGTTCCCAGGCTCACAACCATTGATTTTAGCATTTACCTGCGAAAACACATAGACCTTGGATCTTTTGGCAAATGGTGGAAGTTGTAAAATAATTTACATTCCTCTACATTTAAAGACAATACAAAAAACTTCTAGTTCTAGACATTATGTCACCTGTCGCACTGAAACTGAAAGATAACATCTCTTTCATTAAGTGGTTATAAAATAATTTAAGTTTTCAGCTATTCTTCTGAAGTTAACTTCTTGCGTTTCAGTCCCCATTGTTAAAATACATATATATCTAAACAGTTACAATAATGTATATACATTTCTGCTCAGTATTTTACAAAATATCTCTTCTGCACATCTCTGTACAATATGACATACAGTTCTAATACAATTGTAACACAAGCAATTGCATCATACTGTTATTCACAAATGACACAAAAATTCTAGATAGCCGGGCAAATATCTCCTTCTGTCACACTTCTATATAAATCATATTAATATTCAAATGACATATAATTATTTACAAAATTCCAGTCAGCTGGGCTGGCAGTATCGCCTATTTTTACATTAGCTTTCCTTTCTGAAGATATTTCTGTCTTCCCTAATAATTCTCAAATTCATCTCTTTTTAACACGTACCTGAGAAAGCCTCAGTTTGTCATTTTTACTTCATTACCCTGCATTTTTATCATAGTTTTTATTGGTGCATAATCTGAAGCACTTATTGGACATGTGTCAAAGCTTTCAATTAAATGCAAATGTTTCTGTGAAATATAATTTCTATATAGTCTGACCTAATTATTGTACATTTGAAAAATATGTAAATTCTGTCAGAGTTCCTACTGCTGAATTCACATCTTCAATAGCAAATATTTTCATATTTTTTTCAGAATTCTACCCACTTTTGTTACATTTTAACTTCCAGGTTACCTTGATACATCCTCACTACTGCAAATCATCTACAAGTAATATGCCCTGCTGAAAGCCAACTATTTCTACCAAAATTTTCTTAAACTCCATAATAGCAGTTTTTGGTGGAATTTAAGTACACCCCATAGTAATGCTTCCCCAATGTCATTAGCCCCTTCCTACCACAAATATACCATTATTGTATTTCCCCTGTTCTATCACTATTAGAGCCCTTATAGGAACTAGTACAATTACTTTCTTTTCTTTTGCCCCCAATAGTATGCTGAATATCTGTCCTGAAATATGTTTTTTTTCAAATTCACATGCCTGTGTCTTTCCAAATATGTCTCCTGCAATATTGCTATTTGCACTTTGCATTTCTTAATATAATTTAATAGTTTTTTTCCTTTTTGTCTATATCTCTAAGGTTATTTACTTTATAGGTTCATAGGTTTATACTAGGCTATCTGCCCCAAGGCATTTATAAGCCTAGCCCAACTTTTTGTGGCTTACGCCACCCCTTATATGAAAAAATACTGTGCCCATTAGTTTGTTGTGCCTCTGTCCAGCAGTGACACAGAGATGATTCCCGGGGTAAACCTATGATCTCCCATCCACAGGTCAAGATTTCTCTTGAACAGAGCCAGTGAGGTGCTCTGCCTCACATGGACCGGGACTCTATTCCACAGCATAGGGAGTCTCTGAGTGATAAATCTATCCCTCCAGCACGTCTTATTTATGTCTGTGCTAAGGTTTAAGTCGCTTGCTCTAGTGGTTTTGGTGGATTTGGATTTTTTGAGGTGGAGCATGTCCATTAATTCTGGGTTGGACATGGCCTTGTATGCCAGGCACATGTCACCTCTGAGCAGACGGTATGCGACTGAATAGAGCTGGAGTTTCTTCAATCTGGCAGCATATGACAGATTATGGAGTCCCTTTATCCTTTTGGTGAGGAACTTTTGGGGTCTCTCCAATTGCTGCAGATGTCGGGCGAGATACATCCCGAATGGGGCATTGTACTCGATCATTGGTCTGATAAGTGAAGAGCACAGGGGAACAATGACCTCACTAGATCTGGATGTGAATCCCTTCATGATCAGGTGGGCAATGTAGAAGGTCTTTCTAACCACTTTAGCAATGTGAGTGTCAAAAGAAAGGCCACTGTCAACCTGGGTCCCCAGGTCCCTGATAACCTCTTCTGTGCTTAGTGGATTGCCACCTATATGGTAGCTTGGGGTTACCTTGTTTTTCCCGAAGGGTATGACTATACATTTTTTTGGTGTTTAACTTCAGGCCATGGCTCTGGCACCAGCTATCTGTTTCTGTGAGTCGCTTCTGAAGGATATCCGTGTCCGATGCACTTTCCACTATGGCCCAGTTTGCAGTCGCCTGCAAACTTTGTCAGCCAAAGTCCTCCCATGTTGGCCTGTACTTCTGCGAAGTAGATGCCGCACAATAGGGCGCCAAGGACCGAGCCCTGTGGGACACCACTTGTGACCGGCTTGGAGTCTGACATAGCGCCAGCAACTCTAACCCTGTGGGTTCTGTCCTTAAGCCAGTTTGCAACCCATCTTGTGACATATGGGTTTACATTTAAGCTGGTACGTTTTTCTACAATACCCGAGTGGGGTATTGTGTCGAAAGCCTTTGCAAGGTCAAGGTAGGCTGTATGGACTGCCTTTCCCTCATCAATGGCCTTGGTGACTGTTTTGAAGAAGTCAACCAAGTTCAAAAGGCATGATCTTCCCTTGAAAAGCCAAACTGGGTCGGGTCCAATGTCTGCAAGTCCCCTATATCTTTGTTTATGAGCTCCATTATGATCCTCTCCATAGCTTTGCAGACTAGACTTGTTAAGCTTATGGGGCGGTAATTACCAGGGTCCGTAGAGGCACTGCCTTTGTGGAGTGGGACCACAGTTGCTGTACGCCACTCCTTGGGCACGTATCCTGTGGTAAGGCTGAGATTAAACAGCTGCCTTATGTGCGGGTTTAATTCCTCATTTAGCTCGTGTAGCACACAGCCGGGGACACCATCCGGTCCCATTGATGCTGTGTTTTTAGCTTTAGAGAGAGCAGCTTTCACCTGCGCATTTGAGATGTCTGGGAGGCTACACTCCGCTGGGATAGTTATCTCTCCTTTAGGGGGGGAGAGGGGGATTAAGTTTGCACTGAACCTGTCTGCCAGTATGTTGGCAATGTCTGTGGGTTCAGTGATTTTTGTATCATTTTGGACTAATTCTGAGCATATCTGGGAGTTTCCACCCAGGTTCCTAACATAGCTGAAAAAGGCCTTATGATTGTCCTTTGAATCCATGGCAATTTTTCTCTCAAAATTGGCCTTAGTTGATTTTATGAGTGCTCGTATTTTTTTACTAATAATGATCAGGGGTGACTTCCCTTTTATGGATTTTGTTCTATCATGTAATAGCTTTCTCCACTTATTGTAAAGTTTGTTAATGGCTGGGGTCCACCAGACTGGACGTTTGCCCTTTGTGGAAAGAGTCTTGGTTTTATTTGGGATTGCCTGATCCATGCAGTCCTGGAGGTGTTCATAGAAGGCATTTGTAAGGGCTTCCGCAGCTTGGGTTGTGGTTTCCACTGGCCCAGGGGCCTTGAAGGATACCACACCAGTCTTGAGTAGTGTGAAGTTTGCTTTAGAGAAGTTCTTCACTGTGGTCTTTTTTGTTTGGGGTGGGGGGGATGTGGATTTCCAGTGAGATTAGTTTATGATCAGATCTCACCAATGAGGGATATACTTCCGGCGTGGAGCATTTTGTCCCCATGTTTGTGATAATGAGATCTAGTATATTTTCTCCTCTCGTGGGAACAGTGACTATCTGTTCCATGGCATTTGAATTTATGAACTCCAGGAACCTTTGGGCTAGAAAGTTAGGGCTTGAGTAATGTTCCCAGTCTATATTCGGGTAGTTGAAGTCACCCAATATGATGGTGTTTGGAGATACATTTATACCCTCCAGTGTCTTCAGGAAGGCTGTGTGGGGTTCCTGAGTTTGAGAGGGTGGCCTGTAGCATGCTACAATTTGTAGAGCAGTTTTGTCTATGGTTAGTTGCACCTGGATGGTTTCCTAAGCTTCGTGCGTTGCCACCAACCTGGAGGTGTGGGTATCCTTTATGAATATGGATACACCCCCTCCTTTTGTGGTGTGGTCCGGGTTTTGGGGCCGGAACGCATGATATGAGGTAAAACCTAATAGTGCTGGGGTGCTCTCAGGAGCCTTGAACCAGGTTTCAGTTACAGCACAGACATCGATGTTCTCCATACTGAGAAGGGCCTCGAGTGCGTGCATTTTGAGATTTAGACTTCTGGCATTGAGCAGCATTACCCTCAGTTTCTTCCCATTTTTGTTTTCTAGGGTGGTAGGTTTAGAATTTGAGCCTTGCCTAAAAAAGGCACTATGGGGTGGCAAGAGCCTTAGCCAATATCCGGAATCCCAGGGGTGACAGGTGCAAGTCGTCCCTTGCGAAGCAGCGTGGCTTGTCAAGCATGTCATCCCAGGCAGACAGACAATGGATCCCCTTTGAATGACACCAGACATTAAGCCAATTGTTAAAGCTGATCATCTTGTCTCTATATTGTGGCATCATTCTTGGTGAAGGAAGGATACTGCTCAGGGTTAGGGTCATACCTGCCTGGGCTACATAATCAGAGAGCTCCTCTATATCTCTTTTCATGTAGTCCAGGGAGGTACATCTCAGGTCGTTCACACCAGCATGGACAATGACTGTGTCATATTTGTACTTGCCATGGAGTGACCCGAGTGCTTGTGTTATGTGGCGGATTCTAGCGCCCGATAGGCAGCTTACTGTGACCCTCTCCTTGTTCAGCCTGGTGAGTGGGACGTCAGTGTGTCTGACTATGGAGTCACCTATGACAAGTGTGTTTGGTGTTGTATTTGGCCTTAAGGGCTGTGACTGCTTTGCACACTGCTTTTGTGGTTTATGTGTTGCTTGTGGGGTGTCTTGAGGTAGCAGTTGTTTGGGTGTCTGCTTTGGAGGCCTCTGCTGTTTAGGTAAATTTTTACTCAGAGCCTCTGAGTATGTCTTTGTGTGTTTATGTGTTTGATTCAGTGGTGTGGTAGCATTATGTGAGGCTGGTTTTGTGGTGTGTGTAGTTGCCTTCTCCTCCTGTCTGGTCTTGCCAGTCCTGAGTTGAGAGAGCTCAGCCTCCAGTTTGGCTAAATAGCTGCATCTCTCGAAAGTATTTGTGTTATGTGGGAGGAGGAGAGGGTTGTCTGTATACATGAGGCAGTTATAACATTGCCTCAAGATTCCCAGATTAACCAGCTGGACCGGAGAGGAGATTGACAACTGACCTTTGGACATGCTAGAATAATATTGGGAATTCCTTAATAATTGAAAACAAGGGCCAGTGGGGAGTGAGGGTGTAGTGCTTTTAATTTTTAGTGCTGACTTATATAATTGCTTTAGTGAGCAAGTGCCAGGTAACTTGAGTGCAATGTGTTACAAGTAACTAAATGCAAAAATGACAAAACAGTAACTTTCTTTCAAGTGAAACAAGGAAATAAGTACAGTAAGCAATGCAGATATCACTAGTGATCCACAGAAGCACTGAGAAGCCACGTATTAGGTGGAATTAGCTTCCAGGGAAATAACAAGCAAACAAACAACAAGCATACAAACAAAGCTAGATTCAGCAGGCCTGGATCTAGTCTATGCTAGAGCAAACAAGGTGTACCAATTTCAGTAAGATACAGTTCAAATATTCAGGCACTATAAACCTTTAACCAGAAATTCCCAGCTCAGAAGGGCAGAGTCCAGCCTCTTCTCCCACAAGAGTGCAGACCACGAACCTTCTTAATGTAAAATAACTGGCCTGAAGCCGAAGTGCCTAAAGCAGAACTAATACACTTGGACACTGGGCTCTCAATCAGCAGTTCCCAACTTAGAAGGATGAAAGCTACCTGTCCTGCCACCACAGTGCTTGCCACAAACCTTCCTAATGTAAAACAACTGGTCTGAAGCCCAAGTGCTTAATCCAAAAGACTTAGAATGATAGCTACACTTTAATCAGGTTACAACCAAACAGTAATAAATACAATTGAATACTTTAGAGAATGTCTGGATTAGTGCTCAAGTTACACAAACAAAGCTAGATCCAGCAGGCCCGAATCCAGTCTATGCCACAGCAAACAAGGCGCACCAACTTCAGTAAGAAGCAGTTCAGATATGCATGCACTATAAGCCTTTAACCAGAAATTCCCAGCTCAGAAGGGCAGAGTCCAGCCTCTCCTCCCACAAGAGTGCAGACCACGAACCCTCTTAATGTAAAATAACTGGCCTGAAAGCCTAAGTGCTTAAACCAGAATTAATACACTTTTAGAATAACAGACACTGAGCCCTCAATCAGCAGTTCCCAACCTAGAAGGATGTAAGCTACCTGTTCTGCCACAACAGTGCAGACCACAAACCCTCTCAGTGCAAAACAACTGGTCCGAAGCCCAAGTGTTTAAACCAAAAGGCTTAGAATGAGTTACACCAAGCAGTAATAAATACAATTGAGTATTTTTAAGATGATGCAAAAGTAAAATGAAGTAGGTAGAAACACAAGTACAGTAAAAGCAGATGAATTTTTTTTTTTAATCTGAACAAGTGCTGAGATCAAAGAAACAGATTTGAGTGCTGAAACTAGAAAACTGGCTAGTTATAAGAAAAAAAAAAGCTAGAAGGCTTCCCTCAAACACAGAAGGGCTTGGGGGCTCAGAAGCCTACAAATAGTCTATACCACTTAACAGGAAAGGCAGGAAATAAGCTTAATTTTTTTTGTCTGTTTCCCAGATGCTCTCTTTGTACACAGTAGGAGTGCCTGAAATCAGAAAATTTCCAAGATAATATGGTAGTGTAGCCATTATGATAAAAAGCTATTGTTCCCACCTATTATATATGACATTTTCCAACTTTGGAGTTAATGCACACACTAATGCTTGGCAGGCTGATCTTTTATACAGTTGTTTCTTCTCATCTCCATTTGAACTTATTTCACATTTTTCAAGACTTTTTGGTTCTAATGAGAACCCTCAAACAAAAAACTAAACATATTTTCAAACCACATCATCCCCTTTTAACTTAGAAAAAAACTTTCAAAACTATGTTTATCTTCAGAAAATAAAGTTTAACCACCATACAGGAACAATTGCCCCAAATTGACAGCTGCACCCACAGGCATTACATTTCCTACAATTAAGGTTA
Source organism: Protopterus annectens (assembly GCF_019279795.1). NCBI lineage: Eukaryota > Metazoa > Chordata > Ceratodontiformes > Protopteridae > Protopterus > Protopterus annectens. Next base: position 460,958,030 of record NC_056731.1, read on the forward strand.
TGCTTGCTAAAGAGCATGATACCATCTGTGCCTGTGTTCCCACTTGCACTGATTGTTGTCTGTTCTTTTTTATCTCTATTCCTCCACCCAGATGTGAAAAACAGCTGATATGCTTTCAGAAAACATTAACTTTTAGCCCCAAGAAAAAGTGCTCTGGCTATATTTAAATAAAACTAAGCTGTACACTGTCCTATTAAATGCATTAAAGTATAATGTTGCTAGGGAGGCTGCTATCTCTGATTTACTTTTCATAATTTACAATTGTATTTTTCACTGAACTGCTTGTAACTGTACCTTTAAATGCTGGATTTCTCACAGCAAAGAATGTTCAGAACTCTCAAAATTAATTGCATGCACCTACAGGCAGCTTGCCTCCATTGGAATGCAATCAACAATGAATCTTTGTTAAGTTCTCTCAGAACAAAATATATGGCTGCCTTTAGCTGCAGACTTCTTGCCTCACATGGAATACTCGCTAATGGGAAAAAACAAACAAATACCTTTGCAAATATAAAGAAACTTAGCATTTTTCATTGTTTTTATAATTCCTACTTGCTTTCAAAAACCCTTGCTTATAGCTTAAACCAAAGGCATTAATCTAGACATTCACCCTTGTAAAAAAAAAATCTTAATTCTATAGAATGTAATCTCTGTACTTTTACACTCCACTGCCACCACAAGAGCCCAAGACCACAGCATATTAACATTAAGCTTGCTTTTGACCTGACATTTTTTCTATTAAACTCTAAAGCCTATACTTCTTACAACTAAGAAAGTATTTGTTTAATACCTTTAACACATATACCAGTCGCTCAAAAGACTCACCCCACATTTAAAATATCCCTGACTACACACTATACAAAACTGCTTTACTATACATAACATGCAGTTTATATCATGAAATTTTTATATAAATAGTAATAAGAACTAAATTGTTTTAATTACAGTCACTCTCTCCATGTTAGTGTCCTTCTAAATATTAATAACAAAGTGAGGTATATGATTTACAGTCCTCACAGAAGTTTAAAAAAGTCAACAAAAGTCCAGTCTTTTTCAGCCACTTTTTCTTGCAAAGCTATATTTCACAAATGTGATTGATGCTTTATAGTCTCCCATTCAATCACTAACTTCAGTGTGTTGCTGGTCTTCTTCCTGATTATCTCCATCTCCAAACATTTGGCCATGTTTGGCACATACACTTGATGTGCCCTTTCAATTAACAAATCCTGCTGCAGAACAGAAGTTGGTTATTTGTGCTTTCATAAAATTAATACACTCTGTTTCTTTCACTTTCTTTGGTACAGCAGAAAATCTGAAGTTTTCTTTTGGCATTCTGTCTTCTAACGCCATTATTTTTTGAAACAACTCGTTTTGAGAGGCCTCACTGTCAGCCAGTTTTTTTGCATTTCATGCTCTGGATTTTGCAGTGTTATCAATTTATCTGAACAGCTAGTTGAAGCTTTGTCTATTTTTTTCCAGCATTTTGTTACTTGAGTTGATACATTCCTTCAGTATTTCATTTATTTTAATCACCTCTGAATACAATTTTTTTTCTCTAAAGTATTGGAAGTCATCTCTTGAAACAAAACTGAAGCTTGAACTGCTTCTTGCTAATCAGCTGAAGAATCCTTCCCAGACAGCGTTTTCTCTTCACCTTTTCTGGCATCCAAGCAGTGTACATACTTGCCAGTAACTGAATTTTACACAAAAAGCAGATTCAGTAGCATTTCTTTTTCTCAGTTTCATGTTGGGAGAACTGAAGTTAAGCTGTTGATCAGTGTGAAGCCACATTGGATGTCCCACAGGGGTTCATTTTTGAACTTGGCATTGTATTTACTCTGGATGGGAATAGATTGACCTATGCATACATCTCAGCCATTTATCCTTTCTTCATCCTTCCTTATCTCATCTTGTCATCCCCTTTACTTACTGCCTCTAATTCATCCTACTTCCCTCTTCTCTTTGCATCTGTCTCACACTACTCCTCCTCCTCTTCCTTCTCCATGACTCTCACTCATTTTCATTGTTTTCTCCCCACAGTATCCTTTCTTGCACTATTCTCATTTGCCTCTCTAATGTCTTCTATCTGTCTATGCAACGACATGTTACTATTCCTGTAGCATAAGCCATCTCAGTCATTATGGCTACATCCTAACCATAAAGCTCTTTTAAGTGTAATTCCTCTTTCTATCATCCATGTTTTGACATTAACTTCTTTTTGAACTAAATGTTACAGCATATTCTTGCATTTGCAAATATATGTTTATATATATATATATATATATATATATATATATATATATATACACACACAATATATGAATCACCTTCAAAACATTGAATACTTACATTATCGAATCCCACTTCATTGCGCCTGACTTTATCTAATCTTCATTATACTGAACTCCTAGAACAATGAAAATGAACCATTTGGCCACCATTGGTTCATAGGTTGGTACTAGGTTATTGGCCTAAGGCCCAAGTAAGCCTAGCCTGCAAAGTTCCCTGGCTTATGACAACCCAAGAAAGTTAATTTCCTGTGCCCCTGTCGAGCAGAGCTACAGAAGTGATCCCCAGGGTGTATTTCCTATTTCCCATACACTCATCAAGATTTTTCTTGAAGAGTGTTAATGAAGAACTTTGCTTGACATAGATGGGTAGCTTGTTCCAGAGTATGAGAAGTCTCTGGGACAGGAATCTATCCCTCTATCAAGTCTTGCTTATTGTGATGACAAGGTTTAGGTCCCTAGAGCGTGTAGCTCAGAGGGATTGGGAATTCTTTAGGTGTAGCATGTCCAACAGCTCTGGGTTTGACATAGCTTTATATGTTAGGCAGAAATCACCTTGGAGTAGGCTTTGCCCTTCCTCCACTGTAGTGAGTTGGTATATGTAGTTGTAGGGGGTTGTGGGTGGTGGAGCACCCCACTTGGAGTTTTTTTTGTTTTGCTGTTTGTTGTTTTGTCCTGGTGGTCGAGTGGTTCCTTTCCTGGGGTTTGTTTTCTTTGTTCTGGGAGTTCGATATACTAAAGATTCAATAGAAGGCTTTATGAAGAGGGATTCAATAATGGGAGAATTCACTGTTTTGAAGTAGACTCATATATATGTATAAAAGCATATTCTTGAATTTGTAAATAAGTTTTGTTCATGTATGTAATCCTATTCACCCAAGCAGCGTCTGAAAAACTGTCCAATGAGATCAGTGCCCTACCCCAGTAAACAAATATAAATAGGTTTTGCAGTAAAGGATTCTAAATAAGCAGTCATCAAGATGGAAGGGGAGGTTGAATTTAGCCAGGTCATCACCCAGTTTCTGTAGAATAGCCTTGGCATAATCTGTGAATACAAAGCTAGTGGAAGATGTTTCTGGCTTCAGTCTTAAGATAAATGTGACAGGTCTATGATCTGATTTTACAAGGGAGGGAATTATAATTGGTAGGGAGCAGAGCTGGCCAATATTGGTGAGGACCAAGTCCAGAAATTGATCAACCTTGGTTGGTATGCGAACTAACAGGTCCAGTGAGTTTAATTTTTTTTTTTGGCGATACATGTTAGAGGATATGCATGTCTTCCACTTAATGTTGGGGTAGTTGAAGTTCTCCAGGAGAATTGGGTTTAAATTAATCCTTAGGGACTTCATACTAGTTAGGTAGGAGTTGGGCTAAGGGGGACATAGAGGGGGTCTTATAGTTACCCATGAAGTGATAAGGATTCTTGTTAATGGTAAGTTGAAAATGGAGGCATTCCAGATTGTTATTTTGTCTAAATAGCCTGGAGGTAAAGTGTTTTTTTTAACCAATATTGAGAAACCACTCCCTTTAGTGCCTTTATCTAATGTGAAGGGCCTGAAAATGTGCAAGGCATTGAAACCCTCCACTAATGGGTGCTCTTAATGGTCTGTGATGTTTTCCATGCTAAGGAGTGAAGTTTTTTTTTTTTTTTTTTTTTTTTGCTAAGGTTCCTAGAATGTGCAGCAATACCTTTATGTTATCCAGATTCCGTTTTGTAATGTTGAAAGCTTCTGAAAACTGACATTGCCTATAAAGGCACAATGGGGAAGAGGGCAGGCAAGGTTTCAGCCACTACAATAAAGCCTTAGATGGAGGTGCAGGCCACCCTGGCAAAGCAATTAGGATGATCATGTCCTTCCAGGCTGATATATATTGGGCTCATTTTGAATGACACCAGAAACTAAGCTAAGTCATTTGTTAAAGACAATAATCTTATGTTCATATGCAGCATAATTTTTGGAGATGGTAAAATGCTGCTCAAGACAAGGTTCATACTTGCCTCTAACACATACTAAGAGGTCTCTTTCACGTCTCTCATATAGTCCATGGAAATACACCTCAAGCCATTTACACAAATGTACCATGACACATAACTCATGCACTCAGGTCTCTCAGCAACAGGTACAAATATGACTCTGTCATTGTATATGTGGGTGTGAATGACCTGAGATGTACCTCCCTGGATTACATGAAGAGACCAAGGGGAGCAATCGGATTATGTAGCCCAAGCGGATATGACCCTAGCCACGAGCAGCATCCTACCATCACATTACAAGCAGAAAATGATTGATTTCAACAATTGGCTAAGTTTCTGGTGTTATTCTAAGGGGATACAGTATCTGTCTACTTGGGATGACATGAGTGACAGACCTCGATGCTTTGCCAGAGATGGCTTGCATCTGTCACACCTGAGCTTCCGGTTACTGGCCAAGGCTCTTGCCACCCCTATAGTGCCTTTTTTAGGCGGTGCACCAAAGACCAAATTACCACCGTAACAGCTACAAACAAATGCAATCTGAGGGTCATGTTGCTCAATGCTAGAAGCCTATATGTCAAAATGCACTCGGTCGAGGCACTCCTTAAAATGGAGAACATCGACATTTGTGCTGTAACAGAGACCTGGTTCAAGGCAGCGGAAAGCACCCCTGCACTACCAGGCTATAACTCATTTCACACCTTTCGGCCCCAGAACTTAGACCAAAGCTCCAAAAGCAGTGGTGTTTCCACATTCATAAAGGATGTGCACACCTCCAAACTGGTAGCCCAACATAATGCATCAGAGATAGTTCAGGTGCAGCTAACATTGGATAAGACAGTGATTCAGGTTGTAGCCTGCTATAGGTCCCCAACCATGTCTCAAGATTCGCACTCCACGTTCCTAAGCACCCTGGAGAATATTAGGGTCCAACCTATCACTCTCTTACTAGGTGACTTCAACTACCCCTCCATTAACTGGGTAAACTACTCATGTACCAATACATTTGCCCAATGTTTCCTGGAGTTCATTAATTCCAATGGCCTGGACCAGCTCATTCTTACCCTCACTATAGATAGCAACATCCTTGACCTGGTCATTACTAACATGGGTGACCATTGCTCTACATCAATAGTCAGCTCCTCCCAGGTTAGATCCTACCATAAACTTATCTCCTTGGAAATCCACATCCCCCCCCCTCCAGCAAAGGTAATCACCATGAAAAACTTCTCCAAAGCTAACTTTGGGATCCTAAAAACAGAGGTAGCTAACTTCACAGCACCCATGCAAATGGAGAACAGTTGGTGACTGCAGAATCATACACCAATGCACTGTACAAACACGTACACAAATGCATGGATCTCACCATACCCAATAGAACCAAGACACTCTCCTCCAAAAAAAAAAAAGGCAGCCAGGCTGGTGGTTCCCCTGTCATAAACAAACTCTACAACAGAAGAAGGAAACTGATGCGGAATAAGGTGAAGTCCCAAGACTGGAAAAACTCCCTTATCTGCCTCAACAAAAAATTGAGATCCCTCGTCAAATATTCTAAAGCTAGGTATGACAACAGAATTGCAGCAGATAGTAAAGACAACCACAAGGCCTTCTATAGTTATGTAAAGAATCTCCACGGCAATACCCAGATTTGCTCTGAGCTACTGCACAATGGTACCTCCTATACTGAGCCAATAGATATTGGCAGTATACTGGCCGACAGATTCAGTGCCAACTTTACCCCCCCCCCCAAAAAAAAGACCAATCACAACACCAGTAGATTGCTAGGCACCCAGTATTTCTGCTGCACAGGTTAAAACAACACTGTCCAAGGCCAAAAATACAACTTCTATGGGACCTAACAATATCCCTGGTTGTGTTCTACATGAACTACAGAGTGAACTGGCACCTCACCTGTGTGCTCTGGTCAATCACAGCCTCACCTGAGGCTTTGTTCCTGCCGAATGGCACACTGCTACACTTATCCCTCTCCACAAAGGAGGTGCGACTACAGACCCTGGGAACTATCGCCCCATTGGCCTGACGAGTCTGATATGCAAATCTATAGAAAGCATCATCATGGACCTAATAAACAAGGATATAGGGAATCTCCAAACTCTGGATCTCACACAGTTTGATTTTGTGAAGGGCAGATCATGCCTGCACAACTTGTTTGACTTCTTTGGGTAAGTCACCAGTGCTGTGGATGAAGGCAAGGTGGTTCATACAGCCTACCTTGATCTGGCCAAAGCTTCTGATACCATTCCCCACTCAGGAATCATAGAAAAACTCACTAAGCTTGGCATAAACCCCTGTATCACTAGGTGGTTCACAGATAGACCCCCACAGTGTGAAAGTAGCTGACTCCAAGTTAGACTGTTGATTAGTCACGAGTGGAGTCCCACAGGGTTTGGTCCTGGGTTCTCTCCTGTTTGGTATCTACTTCTATCTCCAGGCCAACACGAAGGGACGCTGGCTAACAAAGTTCACAGATGACTACAAACTAGGAGCCATAATCAAAACTCCAAAAGATGTGGACATCCTACAAAAGGGCCTTGCTGAGACAAATGCCTGGTGTCAAAGTCATGGCCTCAGGCTCAATGCCAAAAAGTGCATTGTCATTCCTTTTGGTAAAAACTCAGTACCCATGAACTACCACATAGGTGGTAGTCTACTTAACACCGAACAACTGGAAAGGCCACAGAAATACCTCACAAAGAGGATTACCGGCCTCAAATAGATGCCCTATGCAGACTGTCTCAAAAAACTGCAGCTTTACTTCGTTGCATATTGCCTACTCAGAGGCGATCTCTGCCTAACACACAAAGCTATGTCAAACCCAGAGCTTTTAGATATGCTCCACTTAAAGAAATCCCAATCCCTACGAGCTACACACTTTAGGGACCTAAACCTCATCACCACAATAAACAGAACATTTTCTTGGGTGGCGAAAGCCAGGGTACCTTTGGCTAGGCTTATATAGGCCCTAGGGCCAATAGCCTAGTACCTACCTATGAACTAAGGACAGGTGGCACCATGCCAGGGTAATCCTATGGCTAGGCTTGTAAAAGCCCCAGGCCATTAGCCTAGTAGAAGAGTGGGGCATCAGTGTGTCTCATACGAGTCACCTATAATTAGATGTTGGATTGTGTAGAGGTTTGTGTTAAGCTACAGGTTTTTGAACTGAAATACTCTGACTTTTAGATGTTAAGTTTCAAGGCAGGTACTGCCCACATTCTATGTTTCTGAAGTAGCTGAGGGTACTTAGTTCTTTGTAATTGTATGTTTAAATCGCTGATCTTATTTCTGCGTGACAGGATTAGTGTCGTTCTGATAGCATACTTCTTATTTACAGCACCTTCAAGTGAGAGAGCGTTTTGCCTCGGATAGCATTAAATAATTGTATTGCTCACACAGTGTGACATCGTAGTAGGTGGTTGTCAATAAACGTGAGACAATTGCTGAATTGTCTCAGAAGAACCATTTCAACTAGACAGTTAAAGGTGTTAAATCCATCCAAGTGCTTTTTAACGCGAGCTGAAGGGGAAGCGCTTATGAAGTTTGGGGTTGATTAGGAGAGATGCTGCCTGCTTGACAGCAAGGGGAGACAATGCTGGTGTCAACACCAATGTATGCTACCAGGAGTCACTAAGTCAGTGATCCTTAACTTACTTCTTGCACCTGAATCATAGAAAGCAAACCTTACTAAACAGTAAAAAAAATAATTTTAAAATACATGCTACTGCAAAAAAAAAACTACAAAAAAGTATATTTTAAATTGCAAAAGCAATGACTATGTGCAGTACATGGGGAGATGTATCTTTAAATATACTGATTGTCTAGCTAAAGGCGACACCATTGCACGCGATAAACTTTTTTGAAGTAGTTTTATTTAAAAAAAAAACACAATACTCGCAGGCCACTTAGGTATCCACGGTGCTCATTTTGCATTACGACAATGCTCGCAGGAGATCTCTCATAGAGATATCCTCAACGCGGTGCTTAGAGTACTGCTAACAGGTTGTAATACATTTTCGTAGAAACAGACAATTCGTACTGTAATCTTTCATGCCATTGTCGCGCTATCAGTCCTTCACCTTCCCATTGCAGCTTAAACATACCACTACTCACAAAACTATTACAAAACCAGCATTTATTCAAACTTGCTTCCACAGTAAATGGAGGAGTGGCAGTACCACCTGCTCCAACGTTATGCTGCAGCTGTTGTAATACTTCTCTGTGTTTTACCTACCCTTGCCATACAGCGTTCCTTTTTTCCGGAAATTCTCGAAGTGCTGCCTCGGCTTTGTTCGTATTACAATTGAGTTTCTAAGGATTTTCAAGATGGAGGATAATAACTGCGGTTGATATTTGGGCTTTATTCTGTTTGGTTTATACTATCCTTTTCTGGATTTTATCCTTTTCTTTCCTCATTCAATTATTTTTCCTCATTCTCATCATTTGGATTACTATTGGGGTCTGAAGTGAAGCCATGAGTGCTGGAGAAGGAGCGGAGGAAATAGCGAAGGACGCGGCCGACATAGCAGCATTTTTCAAATCCGGTAAGGTAGTGGTTTTGTTTTTATTATGGAAGTGATCTGTGTTTGTATTTAGGAGTTTGTCATTGATTTTATAAAGCATTTTGTTTTTGCGAAGTTCAGTATAAATATCGCTCTTCATAGGTTGGAGAGGAGAGGTTGTGAATCCCTGTACAAAACGGAAGTCGCTCTATTCTCTGCATCGACAGCTCATCTGGGTGCTGTCTTTTGCAATTTAGACATGATTATTTTTCTTTTACATTTTGTATGTTAGAAGAGGCTGTTCAGTCGGATTTCCTCTCTTTGTTTTGTAAAGGTTGCTGTTTCGGATTGGTTGTTTTTTTTTTCTATGTATGGTCTGGGCGTATAGAACAGGTAATGCTGGTAGCTTTGCTGCCAAGCTGTGAAAGCAAGCAGAGAAGGTAGGAATTTATGTATGTCAGACAACTTCTGTTGTGATTGAATATGAGAAGGTCTGCAATAGTTGCATTTACGTTTCTTTTTCTAGTGTCCTGGAGCTAAATTTTATGGTTATATATGGACAGGGTGAGCATGTGGCTAGTCATGACGTATTAGTGTACAAGTGAAAGTTGAATGAAAGCTGTTTTATGTAGCGCAGTCGCCAACCGATCGGCACTTTGCTGTGGAGTTGAGACGTGAAATGTTTTGTATTGGATTTAATTGTGTAATAAGTTTTGATGTCTAGGGTGTGAGTTTTCAAAATAATGCTTTTTATCCATGTTTTTAAGACCTGGAATAAATATTGTTTTTACCGTTTAACGCGATATTATCGTCTAATTTATTGTCATAACACTCAACTGTTCATATTTAAGAAGAATGCCCAGATTTTTTCATCAGACCATTGGTCTGTTCTTCATAAAATTCTTACCATTTGGGGGTGTAAGTCACTACATACTAACTGATGTTTGAGTTTTAGGCTTCATTTCATAAAATGCATGCTAACACAAAACGTATTAAAACTTTAGTAACTTTGTTTTAGAGCAGTATTTAAAACCTGTCCCTATTTTTGGGACTTTGTCTCTCCTTTTAGCTTTGCCTAGATTTCTTGGGCTAAGAGATATGTTTATATACAAACCCCATGCTGCACGAGTAATAAGTTATTTTACTGGAATGGTATTTAAGACCAAAATTCCAGATATTTCGCTGTCAGTCTGCCCAAGAGACTGATCCCACAACTTTATTAAGATGATCACGCTTGAAGTAAAACAAGGATTTTTTTTAAATTTTACTCTTTATCCTGGTGACAGTAAGACGCAGTCCGGTTCGACTCTCAACTAGAGCGTCTTCTGCGTGGAGACATGCCTGAATGGGCGTACCTTCGTTGAAGGGTGTGCGTCAGGGCTGGCAACTCGGTACGTAAAAATCAACTGCCAATTATTAGTGGACCGGAGTTCCACTGTGGCGACTCCTAACCGGGAAAATCCGAAAGACACAACAACAACCCTGGTGGGAGGGTAGCGTAATGGTTAAGGTGATTACATTAGAAACACAAGGTGCAGTATTTGATTCTCACTGGGGGTAATTGGCTAAGCTTAAAGTAGTTCATGAGGGCAGTTAGCCTAGTAATAATCTATGAATCCACCCAATTTACTTAATAGCCGCTATGCATCATAGAACCGTCTCTGGTTGGCAGGAGTTGCTTGATCTTTTGTTGACTTCTGTAATGAACTCGCCGAGTATTTTTAGAGTTTACTGAGTTATGATAAACTCCGAGCCTTTGTTGGGAAAATTAATTGTGGTGTCAAAAGTATATGCTAGATAACGAACAGTTTGTTCCTAAATTGCCACATTTACTAATAATGATGATGGTCATCATCATCACTGCAGCAGTAGTCATAGCTGTACGTACAGACTGCTGCTCTTGACCTGCACCCAAGCTGGTTGTTGGACAACACTTGTTATTATAAGCAGTTTTATGGTTAAACCTGTTATTTATTTTATTAGAATTACTTATTTAGTTGAGTGTATGTGTGTGTTTGTGCTTAACATTTCTTTTGACAATTTACCTGTTAATGACGCAACCTGGCTAGGAATTAGTCTCTGAACCATGTTGTAAAATAATGGTCCCGTTTTTTTTTTTTTTCTTCTTCTTCTTCTGAGTTAACAAAAAACCAAAACAAACTTGCAAGTTATACTTCCATTCATAGTGGGGCTCAGTCTGTGCCTCCCCTGTTGGTTGGTGACTCCGCTTCGGCCATTACTGGTCCCTCAAACCATTCACTTTTTTTTTTTTTCCCCCACTCCTAGTGTAGTTTCTTTAGACACTTTGGATTGGAGGTCAACCACATTCTCTGTGGCTGTTAATCTCCCCTTGCAGGGCTTAAGATAGACATTTGTTTGCCTCTGAGGACTGTGCAGGGATCCTTGCATTGCCAGGCTGAGAGACCTGGTCCCTGGTGTGAAGTGCCATTCATCCCCTCTAGGGATGCTCTTAAAAAAGAGAAATCGTAACCTAAATCTTAAGACAATTTTCCTTGATAGTTTTTTTGATTGGCTGAAAGGTTATTGTAGACTTCAAATAGTTAGCGACTGCAGTTTTTGTAGAAAGTAAGACAATTTTCTCGGTTTCTTAAGTATTCTGTCTGATAAATCCCCTTCTCGTATTCCTTTTTGGTTTAATTTTTCTACTCAAGTACCCAATTCTGACTCTGAGAAAAGGGTTTCCTTCATTTCCTACAAAGGAAGTGTCTTATTCTGAAGGTATTTGTAGGATTAAGAAGATGTTGTTTTTATTGGAGAAGAGGAAAAGTTTCACTGGAAACAATTTTGATATTGCTTCCTCCTTTAGAGAAATACTAATATTTTTTTACTATAGGAACTTCCTCCGCCTGCTGCTGTTCCTCCTCTTTTATCAGCTTTGAAGGTTATTTTGACATTCCCTTCAACATTATTGTCAGTCAAGTCAGTCTGCAGACCCTAAGAAGGCAGATAGACTAATGGCAGTTACAGACATATTTTCTTATCCCACAATTGACTTTGCAGTTATTTCAAGTTTCGCATCCTGTTACGTCAAGAAATTATTTAATTCTAATCGCTATGATATGTTGGGCAAACGTTTGACAGATTTGGGAGGGGAGTTTATTCTTCGGCCACTTGAGCTGGTCGATTCCTAAATTATCACGTTCATATGTTTACATTTGCTGGCTTCTTTAGACAGTATGAGAAACATAAAAGCCTCTCTTCCTTCTACAGAAATTAAATCATCTTTGAGTTTAATTGCTTCTGTTTCCTAGGTAGCTTAATATTCATTAGTGTTCTTATGATTATACTGACTTTGTGTCCATGGCAGCAGGTTCATAGGTTGGTATTAGGCTATCGGCCCTGGGGCCTATACAAGCCTAGCCATAACAATTCCCTGGATATTTCTTACCACAGTATTCACTTTTCTGGGCCCCTGTCTAGCAAGACAACTGACATGATCCCCCGGAGTGAATTTTCTATCTCCCATCCAATCATCAAGGTTCCTTTTGAAGATGGCCAAGGAGGTGCTCTGCTTGACATATATGGGCAGTCTATTTCAGAGTATGGGGAGTCTTTGGGTCAGGAACCTATCTCTCCAGCATGTTTTGTTCATTGTGATGGCAAGGTTTAGATCCCTGGAGCATGTGGCTCTGACAGATTGGGATTTCTTTAAGTGGAGCATGTCCCAACAGCTCAGGGTTTGACATGGCCTTGTATGTTAAGCAGAGATTGCCTCTGAGTAGACGATATGTCACATATAGCTGGAGCTTTTTTAGACCGTCAGCATATGGCATCTGCTTTAGGCCTGTGATTCTTTTAGTGAGTTCTTTCTGTAGCCTTTCCAGCTGCTGCAGATGTCTTGTGAGGTACATACCAAACAGGGCGTTACACTCTTTAATGGGTCTAATGAGGGATGAGTACAGTGGGTGTCAAAAGATTTTTTAACACTCTTAACATATACTGGAAGAATCACGCAGATTAAGTAAGCAAAAAAAGGTTTATTTTACTTGCATGGAGACCTGCCACAAAGTACTTGGTATGTCAGCAGTCTAATTTCTGTACACTTTACATGGGTTTTTACACATACACAGCGGCTGGTTACTAGACAAGGAATTTCAGTCAAGGCTATAAATTCACTCACTGGAGCCTTAGATGGTCAAAAGTCAGACACAAGATAAGTTGGTGCCTACATCAAGGTAACATCTATGCATTCCTCCTTGGTCAGAGGTCAGTCCCAAGATAGGCCTGTGCCTGGACCAAGGTAACATCTGTGCATTCCTTTCTGGTCAGCAAATTCCTTACAAGAAAAACAACTCATTTTAGCTTATTTCTTTGCACGCAATGCAGTTTTACATTTTAACCCTTCCTATACAGGATACAAAGATGTTGAACACAAAGATTCTTACTACATTCCCCCCTAACAACACTTAGAATCACCAGTAATACATTTTATTCATACAGTCTTTCGCATGATTAATTTTCTGTATATTCAGAATAATAAGCTTTAGTTGCATTGGCAGACAATACACTTGATATTATCATTCGGATGCAAGGAATGCAACAATAACCCAACAGTAGGAATATAATGGCACCAACACATACAGCAATTAAGACATTCATGAGTACTGTTCCCCAATTCCCAAACCAAAGTCAGTCAATGGATTCTGTCCTGGTTTTGTAAGTTCAGAAACTTGTTGTAATATCTCCAAATGACTGTCTATATCATGCTCATTGTCTGGAATAAAAGAACAACACTCCTCCTGGATAAGAGCGCAAGTACCTCCTTTCGCCGCTAGGGTGAAATCGAGCGCCATACGATTCTGCAACACTACAGTCCTCGTTGCAGTTAACTCATCCGTCACCAATTCTAGTGCAGAAAAAGTTGCATTGCTCAGAGTTTCTAACAGTTTTGACAGTTTTCTGAGCTCCCAAATAGATTTTACTGTCCCATAAGCTGGAAGAATACCAGCCCAAGAAATAATATCATCGCCCAAGTCCATGTGTGACAGCCCCTTGCTGCTACTATGGGCCAAATCGTGGTGATAGATCCAGGATGCATCAACGTTACCTACAGGATTAACAGGTTTATTAACAGCACGAACATTTCGTATTTTACCTTGGGGAAGAGAAAATGTATGTCTTATAGCTGGTGCTAAATAACCCAAAAAACAACTGCCTGACCAATTCCTTGGTAACCATTTGTATGCTTTCCTACCACAGATAAAATAACAATCATTTACTTTAAGTGTAATATTGACTGGAACCGAATGATTTCCTTTATCTTGCAGCCCTTTAAACAACCTATCATACACAGATAAAATTTTTTCAAAGAAACTTGTGTCATTAATAAGCCCTGTACTATTTATAAGCACTTTTATGGGCTTGAAACTCGTTGCACAGTGTCCATCTATTGTACAGTTATGAATTATGTTTACATTATACTGACTCCATCCAACCTTAATCTTGCCCCCTCTTTGGAAGCATACAGTTCCATTCTGGCGACCCATGAGGGGTAATGCTATTTTGTCCTTTAAGGCTACTTTTGAAGTTTCAAATAGTAAATTAGTCCATGTATCATTTGCCCCCAAAGGGACTGTACCTAACATCAGACCACCATGTACAGTAGGGATAGCTGTGCTTATCCAACAGTTTGAGACATTAAAAGACAAAGCATATGCATATTTAATAGCTTGGTACGTATTAAAGGGTGGATGCCAAGCTGTATTTTCGTCTCTCTTCACTTGGCTAGTTTCGTTTGAAAATAAAAATGGCCAAAACAAAAAAACAACACTCACACTTACTAGTAACAAAATGATTTTGCAATGTCTTTGTGGGAAGGGCTGCTCCCTTCCGGTATTTTTCTGCATTGCTACAATAGTCAAAAAGTTCATACAGACAGAACTACTACTCAGTGCTCCTCAGGGGAAATCAGGTTTTTTTCAAGCTCAAACTGTTTAATAATTTTGCAAGGTGTCAGGTGGATCCACGATGGTCGCTCCTTTATTCGGACCGCTGTGGGCGTTGCGATCAAAACCTGGTATGGTCCTTCCCACTTAGGTGAGGCCCAGGTTTTCCTCTTGACAATCTTAATTCAAACCCACTTGCCAGGCTTCACTTCCAGGATCCTGTTGTTCTTCTGATCTGAAAAGCAATCATTCGTTAGAGAAGTGTTAGTTCTGGTCAGCAATTTCCTCATGTAATCTGCTATCTCTTCACCCCCCTCACGTTCCGCAGGCAAAAGACCTTGCCACTGCGGGACGTAATAAGGTCTCCCGTATAGTAGTTCAAATGGTGTGACCCCTTTTTGAGGTGGGAGTGGTACGCATGGACAGGAGTGCTAGAGGTAAGCAGTTTATCCAAGACTGATGTCTCGGCCATGACTTTACGTAACTTGCCTTTGAGAATGCCATTATGGCGTTCAACCAACCCTGCTGACTGTGGGTGGTAGGCATAGTGGTGTTTGAAGTCGATCTGAAAAACGGCAGCCAGATTTTGAATAACTTGGTTTACAAAATGTGTACCATTATCAGAATAGATGCGTGTAGGTAGCCCAAAATGAGGGATAATATTATTTGTAAGGGCCTTGGCTACCGACAGGGCATCTGGGTGTGCTACCGGAAAAGCTTCGACCCATTTTGTAAAGGCGTCAATAATGACCAACACAAATCGCTTCTGTTGAACAGGAGTTAGTTCGATAAAATCCTTACAGATTGTGTGAAATGGAAACGGAGGCAGCGGGAAAGCTGCTGGGGTGATCCGCACCCCACCACCATGGTATCGTGCACAAAGCAGGCACGATAAACAGAATCGTTTGGCGTACGCTATAAAGCCCTTGGTCCAGAAAATTCGCTGGATCATTTGAACCATGGCAGCAGGGCCCAGATGAGATGGGCCATGCATCACTAATGAGGCATACCTAAAAAGGTTTGTTGGCAAAACATACTTGTCATTTGGACCTACGAAAACTCCCTGCTTTTGAATAGCCCCATATTTAACACATCGCTATTTTTCCTGAACTGTACTAAGTTCCTGCATTACCTGTAAAGTTTGTAGATCAAATTTATCTGTAGGGTGAAGTTCCTTTTGTGTGGTCTCGAGTGCAAAAGTAGAGGTTAAGGCTACACTTTTTGCAGTTTTGTCAGCTAGTGCATTTCCAAGTGATACTGGATCCTTGGCATTTGTGTGTGCTTCGCACTTGCAGATGGCCAATCCCCATGGCAGTTGGACAGCTTGTAAGAGGCTAAGGATTAAATCCTTGTGGGTTATTTCCTTTCCTGAGACCGTAACCATTCCCCTATTTTTCCATTGCTGTGCAAAGACATGGACCGTAGAAAAAGCATACTGACTATCTGTGTAGATAGTAACTGCCTTATCCTTGGAGATGGTACATCAATTCGGCCGCTTGTGCGGACAGGTTCCTGGGGAGAGGTTTTGCCTCTAATACCTTAGTCTCAGTTGTGACTGCATAACCCACTTGTGTGATACCTGCCTCATTTTTACGTGCTGACCCATCTACAAACAGGGTCCAATCTGAATTTGCCAAAGGTTGGTCCTTAAGGTCTGGTCTTGGTAAGACATTAGAGTGTATTAAGTCTAAACACACGTGAGGGGCACCGTCATCAGCTGTAGGTAACAGCGTGGCTGGATTAAGAGTAGTGCATCGCTCAATGGTCATGTGTGGTTCTGATAATAATGTTGTCATGCGCAGGATAAGTGTCTGCTAGGAGAGAGAAAGGTAACTTTATCCTGTAGTAGTATTATCGCGACAGAATGCGGTACTCGTAAGGTGAGGTCATGAAATAAAACTAAGGTTGCAGACGCTTGCACAGCCTGTGCGGCTGCGACTACAGCTTGTACACAGTGTGGCAAAGATTGTGCCACTGTGACCAATTTACTAGAATAAAAATCTAATGGTCTCAACTTATCCCCATAAGTTTGCAGCAGATCCGATGTCATAAAGCCCTGCTTACAATCTACTGTCTGAACAAAAGGTTTTGTATAGTCAGGGAAGCTAAGTGATGCAGATCCTGCTATCAGTTGCTTTACCCTAGTAAATGCCTGTATTGCCTTATCTGTCCATTGCAGCGCGTAATGTGCTGCCATGGGAAGCGCAAAAATAAGTTCTGAAAGTGGACTGACTTCCTTTGCATAATTGGGAATCCAACTACGACAAAAGTTTGTTATTCCTAAAAATGACATAATTTCTTTTTTAGTACTAGGCATCGGTGCCTGTAAAATGGCTTCTTTTCTACAGTTATCTAGTTGTCTACCAGCATTTGAAATGGTATAGCCTAGATACCGTACTTCAGTTCTACAACATTGTAATTTAGATTTATTTACCTTATATCCCTCTTTCGCCAAAAAATGCAACAACCGAATAGTTTCGGACTCTCAGACAGCCTCCGTGGGTGCAGCCAGTAAGATGTCGTCCACGTACAATAGTAGATGATAGCCATGCTCTGGTTGAAACTGTGCCAGGTTGGTCGACATTTCTTGCGAAAAGATTGTAGGGCTCTCACAATATCCCTGCGGCAGTCTTGTGTATGTGTACCGCTTGCTCATAAACGTAAAGGCAAATCAAAACCTACTATCTTCCTGTAGAGGGATAGAAAAAAATGCGTTACTGATATCAATGACAGAAAAATACTTGTCCGTGGGAAGGATATCATTTAACAACACAGATGGATCTGGGACCACAGGAGCCCTTGGCACTACAGCAGCATTCACAGCCTGCAGATCCTGTACCATTCTCCATGTCCCGTCTGGTTTCCTTACTGGGAACAAGGGTGTATTACACGGTGAATCTGTGCATGGAACTAAAACCCCAGCTCTCAGTAGAGCTGTGATCACTGGTAAAATGCCGCCTTCTGCCTTTTTACTTAATGGATACTGATGCTTATGAGGTCTAAAATCGGATTTTGGAGTTATTTTAACCTGTCCTGCTGTTCTCATTAACCCAATGTCATGCTGCCTTAGGGACCATAAGGATTTTGGTAATGCCTGCAGCTTCAATTCTTCTTGTGGGGTCAGAAAGCATAGTCAGGATGGCATGCCGCCTGTCTGTATTAACCGATCTTCTCGAAGATGTACTGTTGGTCTGGCTTGAGTTACCCAATTCAACTTCTGTACCTGAACTCCATTAACTGCCAGCTGTTCCGGTGTCAGTTTTGACCACTCGGTAACCTTTTTCCCAAGTATATACCATGCCACTTGTTCTTCCCTAATCACAGATACATGTGGGATTGAAGTATTCCGAAAAAGCTGTTGCGTGTCTCTTGTGAGACTACAAGTAACTGCGGAGTTCCCTGCTCTGTCCCAATAA
Source organism: Protopterus annectens (assembly GCF_019279795.1). Classification (NCBI taxonomy): domain Eukaryota; kingdom Metazoa; phylum Chordata; order Ceratodontiformes; family Protopteridae; genus Protopterus; species Protopterus annectens. Next base: position 460,976,132 of record NC_056731.1, read on the forward strand.
AGATTTTGTAATAGAATCTTAGTCACCTTATGTTTAAAAAATTGTTCTTCATACTTGGGATCGGGTCCCACATTTTTTCTGTAATACATTGTACAGTGTAGTTGTGTGGCAGCCTCTGGTAACTGGATAACCGTACCGTGTTTGCTCAAAGCTAGATTCGTTAACTCTTTGGCCACGCTTTGTGGTCCTGTTTCAATAAGATCATTACTATACCAGTAATGTAAATCCCCATGCCCTACCTGCAACATTTCATCCTGGATTGCCATACGCTTAGCCAAGATTCCTGATGCAGTTGGTACTGCTGCTATTCCAAAAACATGCATCAAATCTCTTCCTAATAAGTTAATAGGGCAAATCCGGGAGATAATCACTCGAAATCTGATAGTTTGATTAGTTTCAGGGTCCGTAAACCATAAAGGTTTAGACAAAGGTTCCTTATAAATGAGGCCATCGGCCGCTTTGACTAGTACATAGTCATCAGTAGCCACATTGGATGGCAATGCAGTATGTTTTAGTAAGGTTTTGGAAGCCCTTGAATCGCACAGAAATTCTATGTCTTTCCCTTCAACCTGTAATATAATTACTGGTTGTACTTCTAACTGCATAGTCGTAGCTAGAGCTGTCAGACTAACAACCTGATATTCACCTTTTTCTGAAAAGTCAGTCATCTCATGTTCCCATCCTGCACATTCCCCTTTACCTTCTTCATTCGCATCCTCAAAATCATCCTCATTTTGCATTACTGGCTCTTGCCAGTCGACCTCGGCGCCTGGGTCCGGTTCATCCTTGCTGCCATCATATAGTCATGCTGAACTATGCTCTGGAGCAGCAGCGGGTTTTCCGGGATTCCGGCAATCCCTTGCGAAATGCCCTTTCTTACTGCACTTAAAACATTCCCCTCTTTTTTGTCTGCCTTCGTAATCTTCAGAATGTCCTACATTCCCCCTCCCTCTGCCTCTACCTCGTCCCCTTCCTCTACCTCTGTTGGCCGGATTGTGTACTAACATAAGTGTCCCATCCGCACTCACTGCAAAGGTTTGAGCCTGTTTCCTTTTCTCAAGATATTTTTCTGCATGTCTTGCATACTCCAGTAGGGGTTGCAGACGTGCCGTCCTATGGTCTATCATGTGCTTTTGAATGAAGTTACTAATTGCAGTTCTGCACCCTTTTAAAAAGGCATTTTTTAGTTGCTGTTCATAAGGTGAATCCTCTTTTTGATTATGTGGTTTTTCTATTCCACTGTGGTTGTCAAAGCACTGGTTAAGTCTTTGTAAATAATCTACTTTTTCATCTTCAGCTTGTACACACTGATTAATACAAGTCCAGTCTGCCCTAGGCTTCCACTGTTTCATAATACGCTTTAGCAAATCCTGTGTTTGTCTTATATGTTTCAGAACCAAAAGCACGTGGTTTACTTATCTGCCCTAGTCAAGGGATCCCAATTCCCACAAATTAAGTGCCAATCTGGTCCTAAGATTTGTCATATTACCTGTTGCAATTCAACGGAATTTATTTTGTAACTTTCCATCATACCTGCAATGTCATTGCAAAATTTAGTCATGTCTAATTTTGGGTGTGGTATGCCCTCCACAGCTTTTCGGATGTCTTCCCGTGTCCAAGGTCAGTAAACTAAAATAGTGGGACCTTGACCGGGTGTTCCTGCCTGTGGGTTTGCTACTTCTATAAGAGGATACTCTGTGGACGCCAAATTGACTTTGGCTTCCTTTTGTGTCCATTCTGATGTATCTATATTACGGCTCCTGAGTCCCAGGGTTTTACCTACTTGTTTTGTCAGTACTATGGGGGGGGGTACAGTTTTATCCTGATTCTCTGTGTCATCTTCCTGATACTGGGGTGGACTAACCCTGTCTTCAGTGATGTCAGGATACAAGGGTGGGGCTGTTGGTTTACGACAGACAATAGATGTTTCGTCATCTTCTTTGTGGACAAAAAATGCACCTTTTGCACTCGAGCCACTAGGGGGTACAGTTTTATCCTGATTCTCTGTGTCATCTTCCTGATACTGGGGTGGACTAACCCTGTCTTCAGTGACGTCAGGATACAAGGGTGGGGCTGTTGGTTTACGACAGACAATAGATGTTTCGTCATCTTCTTTGTGGACAAAAAATGCACCTTTTGCACTCGAGCCACTACTTCCCTTATTTGAAAATTGTTCCTTGTATCTCTTATTAGCTTCTTATAACCATTTCTGTGCTTGAGGAAATCCTACCTTTTTTTTGTTTGTTAACCTCACCTCCTGTGTCCCTGCGCAGGTCTCTCACTAGATTTTGACATTCTGATCTATTTAAGGTACCACTAAACCCATAATTTTTCTTCCATTTTTTTCATATATTTCAAGTTTTTCGGATGTAATTTAAACATATATTCCTCATCCTCAGTCCTTTTATTTAAGCAGCCCTTACTAACACAACAACTGCTTCCTATTCCCATTTTTCTTATTTAAAAGAAAAACTGTTTCCTTTTTCCTGAGATCTCCACCGGTCTTTTGTAAAATTTTAAACAAAAGAAATTCCTTTATGACTAGTCCCTTAAAAAAAACTTTTAAAAATAAAAAAGCTTACCTTACTGCGGATCTTCCGCCCTCGTTCGTCACCGTCCCACGGATCGAATCTAAGAGTGACTGGTCTCTACTTACGACTTCTTCGTCGGAGGTCTTTCCGTTCAAGGGAGCCCGAGATTCGTTCTCCCCTTCCTGTACAGGTTTTTCAGTTCCTCTTATGTGATTCATACCGTGAAGAGGTGGCCCCACGTTCTTGGGCGCCAGAAATGTTAAAAGATTTTTAACACTCTTAACATATACTGGAAGAATCACGCAGATTAAGTAAGCAAAAAAAGGTTTATTTTACATGCATGGAGACCTGCCACAAAGTACTTGGTATGTCAGCAGTCTAATTTCTGTACACTTTGCATGGGTTTTTATACCCTCTTCTACACCTACACAGCAGCTGGTTACTAGACAAGGAATTTCAGTCAAGGCTATAAATTGACTCACTGGAGCCTTAGATGGTCAATAGTCAGACACAAGATAAGTTGGTGCCTACATCAAGGTAACCTCTATGCATTCCTCCTTGGTCAGAGGTCAGTCCCAAGATAGGCCTGTGCCTGGACCAAGGTAACATCTGTGCATTCCTTTCTGGTCAGCAAATTCCTTACAAGAAAAACAACTCATTTTAGCTTATTTCTTTGCACGCAATGCAGTTTCACATTTTAACCCTTCTTATACAGGATACAAAGATGTTGAACACACAGATTCTTACTACAGTGGGACAATGACCTCCTTTTTTCTGTGCCACATAGGATTTCCTGACTGTTGTGACAATGTGGTTATCAAAGGTGAGACCACTGCCCACCTGTGTCCCTAAGTCTCTCATCACACTTATGATGTTTAGTGTACTGCCACCTATGTGGTAATTCATGGCTACATGTTTTTTTCCAAAGTGGATAACTGTACATTTCTTGACATTAAGCTTGAGCCCATGGCTCTGGCACCAGGCATTTGTTTCTGTAAGGCCCTTTTGTAGAATATCCACATTTGGAGATTCAGTAATGGCTCCCAGTTTGCAGTCATCTGCGAACTTTATCAGCCAGAGTCCCTTAGTGTTGCCCTGTACATCAGATAAGTAGATGACAGACAAGAGTGGTCCCAGGACTGAACTCTGAGGTACTCCACTTGTTTGGAGCTGGATTTGGAGTTGGCTACTTTTACATCTTCTGCTTCTGATAAGACTTGGTTTGCCATGGTGCGTGAATAGATTTATTTATTTTATTTTATTTTACATTTGTTTACCGGGAAGGTCCAGCTGGGCAAGTGCTTGTTTTCAATGGAGGCCCGGGGAGAAAAGCTCCAAGTTATACAATGATGGTTACAAAATCAACAATACAGTCTAATATACTCAGGTATATACATTGACTTGTACATAAAATAGCAATTCAGACAATTATTGCTTAAAAATTAATCGTGAATAAGTAATTGAATAAGAGTTACATCAGTGGGAGTTTTTGTTGAGTTTACAGTACAGATGTAAGCACACATGTAGTATTTACAATATATAATACATAGTGAGAGAGTGTACATTATTCCTTTTGTGGAGGTACAGTGTTAAATGTTAGGTTAGAGAGCAATCATGCTGAGTTATAGAAGGATAATGAAAGTGAGGTTGGAGTTCAGCTGATGTTTAATCTGGGGGAAGGCAGGGGCAGAGCCAGGATTTTGATGGGTGAGATTTTAGGAGAGATTTGAATTGTTTTGAAGAGGAATTTGACACAAGAGCAGTTGGGAGGGTGGGAGTTCAGCTGATGTTTAATCTGGGGGAAGGCAGGGGCAGAGCCAGGATTTTGATGGGTGAGATTTTAGGAGAGATTTGAATTGTTTTGAAGAGGAATTTGACACACGAGCAGTTGGGAGGGTGTTGTATAGTAAGAGATGATTTTAAATCTGAAATGTTAAACTCGCCTCTGAATAAAGAGGTTTTGTTTGGTCCTTCTGCTCCTCGGGTCCTCAAATAGTTTGAAAGGGAGAAGTTGTAGCACTGTCAAAACGTTTTTAATCCTCCTCCTAGTTTGTTAAACCTAAGGATTCTTTTACAAGAAGCAAAATAAACACTACTAACAAACTTTTAACAGAGAGAGAAAAAGTTGCAAGAAGGTTCAGAGAAAAAGGAGGTACCCCCCCCAAAAAAAAAAAATAAAGGGATGGTCCAACTATACAAAATGACTGTTGCAGTGTTCCTCTCACCCGTGTTAGTATTTCATACTTGTCCCACAGCCTGGTTCTAAATCTTTCCTTTTGACATAAGATTGTTTCAGACAAATGGGTCATAAGTTTCCAGGGTCATTTTGAAGATTTAGAAGGACTCTCCAAAAATCTATGTGGTGACCCCCTTTTGCCTATGGAGTAGAAGAGGATTGACCAAGGGCAGTTACCGCAAGTTTCCCATAACAGTAAATCTTATTGACATACCCTGATCTCAAAAAGCTATTACTAACTGCTTGGAAGATTAAATTACAATGCCTTTTTGGTACCTTATTTTCTGAAGGCAAGCAACAGGTGTTTGAAGGAGGCAAAGAATGGTAAATGGGAGAGCGAGACTAGGTGGTGGTAATGTACTATTGGCCAGACCCCATTCATGGTTTATGTAGCTCTTGTATTGCAATATTTGTGTAAGATGTTGTCCTTTGGCCTTTCATATTTCTCTCTCAAGGTTCATCTTTCAACCATTTCAGCATGTCTGATATGGATTCTCTCTCTATACAATAATCTTTGACCAGACTGTTATTTGTGTGTTACATATGCATCCACCTAGTAAACAGGTGGAAACTGCTTGGAATCTTTTTTTTTTTTTTTTTGAAAATATAATTTTACCTTTTCAACGAGTTCTTTAGGTTTTTCACTCTGCTCATTAATTGGAAAACAGTGTTCTTGATTGCTCTGACATCTGTAAGAAGGGCATTTAAACTGCAAGAGTTTATGGTGGATCATTCCTGTTTGGTTTTTCATACAGACTGTTTGTTTTTTTCTGCGAAGAAACCCATCATTTTTGCTTGAAGTTGTTTCAGAATTTACATTAAACCAAACTATTTATGTTCAGCATATTGATCACCACTGCATTAGCCTTGGCTATATGGGTTATATCCTGCCAAGGATTTAACAGCCAGACAGCTGTCAGAGTTTCATGGCACCTTCTATGTGCAAAACTACCAAGCAGCTCCAGCTGAACTGACTAATGTAATTGGGGAGTGAAGCCTTTCAGAACTTTCCTGCTGCCGAAGAGTATGCTCATCTGAGGTTTTGAGGATAAGTGGTCTGCTTGTGCTTTCTCTCTGCTGGGCAGGTAAATTCCCTCGGGTGGGGGGCTTTGTATGTTCTTAATTTTATTGATGCTTTATATTCCTCTTCAAAAAAGTTATAACAGTTTCTTGAAACTGTAACTTTTAGTTATGTACTCACCATAACTTCAGATGTTTGGGATCCATCTCGCCTACATTCTGACTGATGGGCTTGGAGCCGATCCCTCGGCTCCGACTCGGCACGCTTATGCTATAGAGCGAGGCCTCTAATTGGCTGAGCTATCTTTATCCCAGGATGCACCACCACTAATCCCCCAGATCTTGTTTGTCCGCATTCATGCACACATGCACAGCTTGTTTATATAACATTGTTAGATGTTTCAAGATGAAACAACAGGATTCGGACCTTCTGATATCCTCTGATCTCCAAGGAAGGGGGAAGGAGGGTGGGTTATTAGGAATGTAGGCGAGATGGATCCCAAACATCTGAAGTTATGGCGAGTACATAACTAAAAGATGTTATGTGATCCTATCTCGCCTACATTCTGACTGATGGGACAGCGTCCCTAGCACCTAAATCCCGGATGGCTCATTGGAAAACACTCCTGAGCACTGTGGAACCAAATGAAGCTCGTCCTCTAGATGCCACATCTAATTTGTAGTGAGAAATGAAGGTATGCGGGGAAGACCATGTAGCCGCAGCACAAATGTCACTAATAGCAAGCTTAGAATGAAATGCTACCGAAGTAGCCATAGCCCTTGTAGAATGAGCCTTGACAGAGGTGGAAAGCTCCTTGTTAGAATAAACATAAGCTTGAGTAATACAGTCCATTTGGCAATAGTGACCTTTGTGACCGCGTTGCCCAATTTGTTTTCTGCAAAGGACACAAACAACTGATCTGTCTTCCTTGATTGTTTTGTCCTATCCAAATAAAAACGTAACTGCCTGTGGACATCTAGTGTGTGGAAAATAAATTCTGCTTTATTGGAGTATTTTGGGAAAAAACTGGGAGCTCTAATGACTGTTGCAAGCATAAAGTAGAACAGACTTTAGGAACAAAAGAAGGATTTGGTCTGAGGGAAACTCTGTCTGTATGAAAAACCAGGTACGGAGGTTTCACTGACCAAGCTTGAAGTTCTGAAACCCTTCTGGCTGAAGTAATTGCCACTAGAAAAGCTGTCTTCCATGATAGAAACTTTAAATCACAGGTAGCTGCCGGTTCAAAGGGGAAAGAAGTCAAGGCATGTAATACTATATCGAGATCCCATGGAGGTGCAGGATGAGAAACTGGAGGTCTTAATAGAGCAGCACCTTTCAAGAAGGTCTTACACAACCTAATGCTCATTAAGGGTGGGTCTATGGACTCATGAAAATTAGAAATTGCTGCCAATTGTACTTTGATGGTAGAGACAGAAGAGCCTTGGTTGAAAAGAGAGGTTAGGAACTTGAGTACTTCTGCTACGGGGGTTGAAATGGGGTCCAGGCCCCGGAGTTGAGCCCATATAGCAAATCTTTTCCATTTGCTAGAGTAAAGTTTCTTCGTAGCCGACTTGTGGGCTGAAGACAATATGTGCACTACATCTGGGTCTAGTGCATGTCTCCTGACTATGGTTGGAAGAGGAGGAGCCAGGCTGTCTATCTTAATGTGTGTAGGGACTGGTGTAGTAGTCCCGACTGATGAATCAGTAGGTCTGGGACCTGGTCCAGGAACCATGGACCTTCCAGAACATGTTTCCGAAGATAGGGAAACCAGACTTGATGAGGCCAGTAAGGAGCAATTAAGATCATCTTGCTCCCTAAGAGAGAAGCCTTCTGAATTACCTTGGGTAGGAGAGGAACTGGAGGGAAGGCATAAAGCAGGCCGGTGGGCCAAGGATGGACTAACGCGTCCATAGGGCTCTTCCCCGGAGCCGGGGTTAGGGAGAAAAAGTCTTTGCACTTCGCATTCAGAGGAGTCGTGAAGAGGTCGCAGCACGGAACTCCCCATTCGCTGAAAATCTGTCTTGTAATAGTCATGTTCAGAGACCATTCGTGAGGAGAGAGGATGGTTCTGCTCAACCTGTCGGCTATGACATTGGATTTGCCCGGTATGTGAGTAGCCACTAGGAAGCGTTTGGTTGAGATTGCCCATTCCCAGACCCTCATCGCTTCTCTGCAAAGAGGATAGGATCTGGTTCCTCCCTGCTTGTTCAGGTACCAGACAACTGGCATGTTGTCCGAGTGAACAGCAATTACGCCCTGAGGGAGGTAACAGTGAAGGGCTTGAAGGGACAGGAGTACTGCTCTCATTTCTAGGATGTTGATGTGGAGAGAGGTCTCTTCCGGATGCCATTTGCCCTGGACTGACCTGCCCAGGGAATGCCCCTCCCACCCCGTCTGGGAGGCGTCCGTGGTCAAAGTGGCCGCCGGAGGAGGAGGAGGAACAAAGGGTCGTCCCTGATCCAAATTGGAAGACACTAGCCACCAGCGAAGGTCCCGTCTGCAAGATTCTGTGATCCATATTAGATGATTGAGAGGGAGTTCCTGAAAGGACCACTGAGTTGAAGCCACTGGAGGATTCTCATGTGTAACCTTGCCAAGGGAACTAGCAGAACTGAGGCAGACATCGATCCCAATAGTTGCATGACCATTCTGGCTGGGGCTTTGGACCTGGGGAGTAAGGCTCGAACCTGATTTTGTATGATCTGAATTCTGTCTGCAGGTAGATAGACCCGCATCTGGTTTGAATCTATCTCTGCCCCTATGAATCTTATTCTTTGAGATGGCCGTAACACAGACTTTGGCCAATTGAAGGTGATTCTGAGGGAATTGCCCAGTGATGTTGTGGCTTGCAGGCTCCGTAGAAGTAGATGCTTGGAGGTGGCAGTTAGAAGCCAGTCGTCTAGGTACGGAAACACCTGGAATCCTAGACTCCTCAAGTGAGCAGTCACTACTGCCAAGCATTTGGTGAACACCCTTGGGGCTGTGGTTGAGACCAAAGGGCAGCGCACGGAACTGAAAATGACTGCTTCCTAGGCTGAAGCGCACGTGTCTCCTGGACGTTTGATGTATTTTGATATGGTAATACGCGTCCTTGAGGTCTATGGAGCACATCCAAACACCTTTCTCCAACAACGGGAGAGTGGTTTGTAAAGTGACCATTCGGAACTTGGACTTCTTGACTGAACGGTTTAGGTTGCTTGGGTCCAAAATGGGCCTCAAGTCCCCGGTCTTTTTTGGCACTAAAAAGAATCTTGAGTAAGTCCCTAATCCGATCTGGTCTGCGGGGACCGGTTGGATGGCTCCTTTTTGCAGCAGTTTTGAAATTTCTATGGCTGCTGTATCCCGTTGACTGGGTGGCGGGTCCGGGATTCTTTTGGACTGAGGGGGACGACGACAGAATGGGATGGAGTAACCTCCGGCGATAATTCGAAGCACCCATCGGTCCTGAGTGATCCCTTCCCAGGCCTTTAGGTGCTTCGAAAAACGACCCCCGACTGGCTCCGGAGCAGCACAGTCGGGCAATCCCTCAGGGACTATGAAAGGTTGAAGAGCCACGAAAGGACTCGCAGTCTCCAGTATTGCGGGGGCCTCTGCTGCCTCTGGGACGGCGTCTTCCTGATGAATTTCCCCCTCCTCTGTCTCTGGAGGGGGAACCTTCCTGCTGAGAGGGGTAAGACTTCTGCGATCTCCGGAACCACATCTTCCCTCCTCTTTTAGCCTTGGGATAAGGCCGAAAGGGAGTAGAAAATCGTGCCCCTACGGCAGTCACAGAGTCTTAACCTCCTGTTCACAGCGGGTAAGTGTGTCTTTCACCTTGGGCCCAAACAGGGAGGACCCATCAAAGGGGGCGTCGGCGAATGAAGACTTGAAGGCCTCCGCGAAATGACACAGGCGGAGCCAGGCTTGTCTCCGTAGAGCCATGCCTGTACCCGCCGCTCTACTCGCCCCTTCGGCCGCATACGAGATGAGCCTCATGGACGAGTTCGCAGTGGATGACATTGTAGCCAGCTGAGATCCAACCGTCTGGGCCAGCTCCTCAGGTAGGTTACCTAAGAGGGTATCGGACAGCTCCTTAATCAGATCCCTCTGGAATCTCGTAAAGTGCGTTAGGTAGTTCAGACACCTCAAGGTAAAGGCCACTGAACTTAGGGTGCGCTTGCCGTACCGATCCATGCTCCTAGACTCCTTATTAGGAGGATGGACGGACGTAGAAGCCTCTGCTACATCCTGCTGTGTAGCAGATGCCACCACCATAGCATCCACAGCCACACCTTTCGTGAGGAACTCTCTATCTATCTGGGGGTGCTGAAAGGAATTTGTTTGGATGAGCGGGCACCGGTTCCACCGAGTCAGGGTGTTCCCACGCCCTTTGACAGATCAAATCCAAGAGCTCGTCGAAGGGCGGAGACACCCAGGAGGCGGAGGGCTGAGCCCCGAAGGCCTTCAGGAACACCGACTCATCAGCAGAGGGAGGTTTGGTCTGCCAGCCGCCTCGTTGTTTTAGGGCTTCTAGGATGTCTGCAAAGGAGACCTCATCCGAGGACGACTTGGGGGACCTCTCTGCATCATCGAGATCGGTGTCAGATGTCAAAGACTCGTCAGTGGAGTCAACGTGCTTCCTCTTGCACGTTTTCTTCCTGGGAGGTTCTTCCGAAGAGGCTTCAGAAGGACCTCCAGGAGGGGGAGAAACCCCAGCGGGGGTAACCTGAGGCCCAGGGGCTCCGCTGTCTGCTGACAGGGGAACTGCCAACGACCCAGTCTCCAAATGTAGGGAAGGAGCTGGGGAAACTGTGGAGGTAGCCAATGAAGATTTGGCTAGAGCACTCCTCATAGCCCTGAAGGCGGGACCACCAGAATCCTGGGAAGGTCCCCCCTCCGTGGCCACGACAGTGGACGGTACTCCCGACGCTAAGAGGGAGACTTGGGACCGAAGGTATCAATCCCGAAGCCTCCCCCCCCAGGGCCGAAGGAAGAAGTCCGTGCACTGAACTCCGACCCAGGAGCCAAGGTCGGGCCTGACCCTGACCCTAACACCTCCACTGGTTCCACCAACACCTGCTCCAACGGTGCCGAAGCTGTTGGAGGAGGAAGTACTGTAAGGGAGTGGACCATCGGCTCCGAAGCCAAATGGGCTGGAGCCGAAACCATCTTTTGGAACACCGGAGACTGGAAAAGTCGAAGGAGTACCCTGTCGATGTCCGAATCAGACATCCTGGAAGATCTCGAGGATACCGATAGGGCCCGAACTGATTTCTCCATCGGCTCCAAAGGGCTTGGGGACCGGCTCCGAAAGGACTCCACAATTATCGGCTCCGAGGAAACCTTCAAGGAAATTTCCCTCGGCGCCGATAAGGACTTCGGCTCCGAGGGGGAAGTGTCTGAGCCGATGACCCTTATCGGCTCCAATATCAGTGGAGCCGATGAGGGTGACCCGCCTCTCGATGCTCCAGACCTCGGCTCCGAAACCAGAGGGGTCGATGTAGGAGGCATCGAGGCAGACCGTTCCGACCTCGGCTCCGAAGTCCGTGGAGCCGATGGAGAAGCCTGCTTACCTTTTTTAGCCGTCGGTTCTGACTGACTGGTTGGAGCCGGCGCTTTCCTCTTCTTAGAAGGAGACGGAGAGGAAGATAAAGCCTCCTCGAAAGAAGGCTTGATTAATCCCTTGAGGATTAATTTGTTTTTCCTCTCCTGGAGGACTCGGGAGGAAAACGCATGGCATACACTGCACGATTCCTGGAGATGTTTGGCGCCAAGACAATAGACGCACGAGGAGTGGTCGTCCATTATGGACATTTTAAACCCACACCTCGTGCACTTTTTAAACCCGGAGGGTTTATGTTCCTTAGACATAGTTGTGCAGAAAAAACAGAACACAACAGTAAACTTTAAACAGTTTTAGGACACAGGTACAAATAGTATGCCCGTACTCAGAATATTATAAACTGAAAAACTTTTTTTTTTTTTTTTTATACACAGAAAAATAAAAGGGAAGAAAACAAGGAGGGTCAAGACCCTCTAACTCAAACGGGTACTTGACCCACACACAACCACTAAAGTAGTTAGTACAGGGGAAGGCCCCTCTAACTGAAACGGAACCTTCTCTGACAGGAAAAATAAAGCAAAATTCAATAAAACAACCAGAAACACACTCGTACACAAAATATAGCCGTTAAAACAGCTTTTGGGTTGAAAAGAGAGAACTACTGACAGAAAAAAATACTATCAATATAGTACTTAGCCCAGCCAATGTTGAGACCACGTCCAAGCTCTGTAAGCGGCAAACGAGATCTGGGGGATTAGTGGTGGTAAATCCTGGGATAAAGATAGCTCAGCCAATTAGAGGCCTCGCTCTATAGCATAAGCGTGCCGAGTCGGAGCTGAGGGATCGGCTCCGAGCCCATCAGTCAGAATGTAGGCGAGATAGGATCACATAACATCATACTTTAAACGGCGCACTTGTTGGTTCATGTTTTTATGTCGGTTTAAAAATAGTGTCAGCTAACCGAAAAATAATTTTCTGTCAAATTATATATTTTTTCCGTTGGGGGCTGGCCTAGTGACTTTAAGTGCATTATATGTGGACTGGTGGTTTTACCAGTATTTGCTGCTCGTCTTCCCATGTGAAAGAGGCACTATTCTAGACTTTATCAAGGAACAGATTAGTGGTCCCATGGAGTCCTTCCTCTAGCCACACACACACACAAAAAAAAAAATGAATAGCCTTTATCACCACAGCAGGCTAGCAGTTTATCTCAAGCACAGGTGACTGACTGCTGTGGCCATGTCTTGTACTTCAGACTGCTCCTCTTTCACCCTAGATCCCTCTAGTGTAGCACCTACAGCTGCTCAGCACTGGGGGTTAGCCATGTTCTCTGTAACTGTTAGAGTTCCCTCAGTGGGCAAGGAGAAACACTTTTGTTGGTCCTATGAAAGGGAACAGGGAAGGTTCCCCTCGTGTCAGAAAGCTGTGCCACTCCCTGGGAAAGCAGCTGCTGCCATTCTCACTGTTGGCCCCATTTTTCCTTTAAGAAAAAGAAAACCAAGCTTGCATTACTCCTCTCCAAATTTCTTTGGATAGAAGTAGTTTACAGGATCTGACTCTGGGTAAAATTGAGGTTATTGATCCTTTTTGTAAAGTCGTTTTTGGTGTTAGAAAGATAGATCCCTCTTTTTCCTTGAAGAGACTCAAGATTGGGAATCTGAACAGAAAGATGCAGGGATAGATTGAGTTTTTTCCCCCCTCAGATTTCTGATTCAGCCTCTGAGGAGAGCCAAGTTTCTGGTTTTGCTTGTAGGGGTTTCTCTTACTCTTAAGACTATTGCTAGACTGTACCAGTGTTTTCGGTGGGAGAGCCATGAGGTTTTTCAGTTCCTCAGAAAATACTGTTTGTTAGAGAGAAATTTTTCCAGATCCTACATTAATTCCACCAGTCTGCGTTTGAGGATGTGTGTTACTACCTACAATTTTCCTGATGGTCAGCCAACTGCCTCTAAAAAGGTAGGATGTGTAAAGTTCCTCAGTCTTTTAAATATTTATACACTGTTTCAAAACCCGACACAGCAGCTGTGGCCTTAGTTGATCCAACTGTTGCTGAGTAATCCTTTCCTTTTTTTTTTTTTTCTGATAAGGACGATGAAGGAAATTATTGATGGTTATGGGGGAATAAAGTATGTACTTATATAACTTAGATTTCTAGAATTTTGAATTGTCAGGTTTGTGTGTTGTTGTTCTGACAAATTGTGAAAGTATGAGGAATGTTTTATGTGCAGTCTGTTCTTGTGAGGAAAGATGTGTTCTAAATTTGTTTCATTAGCATAGGTCACTACTTGTTTACAGTTTTTGTATCACTCCATTGATACTTCTTCCAGAACTGTGGGCACTAGTACTGTTTTGAGGAGGTTTGCATGGCTGCATTCCCAGAACCTTTGAGATAAAAATGAGATTTTAAAAATTTCCTTGGATAGAGATTGTGTTTGGTCTCTCTGCTGCACAGGTGATCAAGAGTTGTGATGAAAGGGAATCTTTTTTTAGATTTTTTCAAACATTCTTTTTCTTTCCTCATCCAGTTTTGACCAAAAAAGATAACCGAATAAACAGTTTAATCAAAATTCGTATAAGCATATGTTTATGGAGAAATGCCAAGGGGGTTTCTAAAAGATGTCTTGAACCTCCAAAAGCGAGGACAGTCCAAGTCTGAATTGCTGTTGAAAAGACCCTATGACGCACACTGATGCCGCACTCTTCAGAATGTGCACAGAAAGAGTTATGGTCTGTTGCCTATGAGGCACCAAAATTCACCACATCATGTAGGCACTTGAGTCCTTCCTTGCACCACAAGTTTTTATATGATATTGTTTATAGGTGTGTGCTAAGCTAATGGGCCTGGGGCCTTTACAAGCCTAGCCAAAGGTACCCTGGCTTTCTCCACCCAAGAAAATTATTTTCCTGTGCCACTGTTGAGCAGAGCCAAAGAAGTGATCCCCGGGGTGAATTTCCTGTCTCCCATCCAATAATCAAGATTTTTCTTGAAGAGCGCTAATGAGGAGCTTTGTTTGGTATAGATAGGTAGTTTGTTTCAGAGTATGGGAAGTCTCTGGGACTGGAATCTATCCCTCCAGCATGTTCTGTTTATTGTGGTGACAAGGTTTAGGTCCCTAGACCGTGTAGCTCGTAGGGATTGGGATTTCTTTAAGTGGAGCATGTCTAAAATCTCTGGGTTTGACATGGCTTTGTGTGTTAGGCAGAGATCGCCTCTGAGTAGGCGATATGGAACTGAGTAAAGCTGTAGTTTTTTGAGACTGTCTGCATAGGGCATCTGTTTGAGGCCGGTAATACTCTTTGTGAGGTATTTCTATTTCTGTGGCCTTTCCAGTTGTTGTAGATGTCTTGTAAGGTACATACCAAAAGGGGCATTGTACTCTATAATGGGTCTAATGAGTGACGAGTAGAGGGGAACAATGACCTCTCTTTTTTTTTTCCTGGATGAGAAACCTTTTGTGATGAGGTGTGCCACGTAGAAGGATTTCTTGACTACTGTGACGGTACGATTATCAAAAGAGAGACTACTGTCCACCTGTGTCCCAAGGTCTCTTATCACACTTTCAGTGTTAAGTAGACTACCGCCTGTGTGGTAGTTCATGGGTACTGAGCTGTTACCAAAAGGGATGACAATACACTTTTGGCATTGAGCTTGAGGCCATGGCTTTGACACCAGGCATCTGTCTCAGCGAGGCCCTTTTGTTGGATGTTCACATCTTTTGGAGTTTTGATTATGGCTCCTAGTTTGCAGTCATCTGTGAACTTCATTAGCCAAAGATCTTCTGTGTTGGCCTGCACTTCAGAGAAGTAGATACCAAACAGGAGAGGACCCAGGACTGTACCGTGTGGTACTCCACTTGTCACTGGTCTGAAGTCGGATTTGGAGTCTGCTACTTTCACAGTGTGGGTTCTCAGTGTGCCAGTTGGCAACCCATCTTGTGACATAGGGATTTATACCTAGTTCAGTGAGTTTATCTGTAATTCCAGAGTGGGGGGATAGTGTCAAAAAGCCTTGGCAAGATCGAGATAGGCTGTGTGAACCACCTTACCCTCATCTATGGCTTTGGTGACTGCTTCAAAGAAGTCTATCCAGTTTAGGAGATCTGATCTGCCTTTTACAAACCCGAACTGGGTGGGGTCCTGAGTGTGGAGATTACCAATGTCATTGTTTAGAAGTTCCATAGCCTTGCAGACCAGGCTCATTAGGCGAATGGGGCAGTAGTTTCGGGGGTCTGTGGTGGCTCCCCCTTTGTGGAGTGGGATAACTGTCGCTGTGCGCCATTCAGTGGGCACATAGCCTGAGGTGAGGCTATGATTGAACATGGTACTTAAATGAGGTGCCAGTTCATTCTGTAGTTCATGTAGAACACAGCCTGTGATGTCGTCAGGTCCCATGGATGCTGTGTTCTTGGCTTTGGATAGTGTTTCTTACCTGTGCAGCCATGATTACAGGAACTTTGTATTCTTCTGGTATAGAGATGGGCCCTTTAGGGGATGACGGGGGGTGAAGTTAGCACTGAACCTATCTGCCAGGATGTTGGCAATGTCAGTTGGTTCTGTATATTTAGTGCCATTGTGCTGTAACTCAGAGCAGATCTGAGTGTTGCCATTGAGATTCTTGACATAGCTGTAGAATGCTTTGTGGCTGTCTTTAGAGTCGGTGGCAATTTTGTTTTCATAACTAGCTTTGGAGGATTTTATGAGGGATCTCATCTTTTTACTGAGGCTGAACAGGGAGTTTCTCCAATCATGTGGTTTTACTCTCTTTTGCAACAGTTTCTTTCTTCTGTTGTACAGTTTGTTTATGGCAGGGGACCACCAGATTGGCTTCCCTTTTTTGGAGGATAGCATCTTGGTTCTGTTAGGGATTGCACGATCCATGCACTCATGTAAGTGCTTATAAAGTGCATTTGTGTAGGATTAAGCAGCCATACCTCTATTGTCCATCAGCATGGGTGTCGTGAAGTTTGCCACTTCTGTCCTAAGAAGCGTGAAGTTGGGTTTGGAGAATTTACTGTGGTTTCCCTAATGGGGGGTAGGGGAGGGATGTGGATGTCTAGGGTGATTAGCTTGTGTTCGGATCTGACCAACGAGGAATTGACCTCTGGTGTGGAGCACCAGTTGCCCATGTTGGTAATAACCAGGTCTAGGATATTGCTGCCCCTGGTGTGGGTGTGGATAAGTTGATCCATGGCATTGGAATTTATGAATTCCAGAAAACGTTGAGCACAAGAGTTGGTACATGAGTAGTTTTCCCAGTTAATGGTAGGGTAGTTGAAATCGCCCATTGTTAGGGTGTTAGGTTGTACCCTAATATTTCCAGTGTATTAAGAAATGAGGAGTGGGAATCCTGGGCCATGGTGGGGGATCTGTAGCAATCTACAATTGTGATTGTGGTCTTGCCCAGAGTTAGTTGCACTTGGATAATCTTGGATGCATTATGCTGAGCAACTAGCCTGGAGGTGTGGATATCCTTAATGAATATGGACACGCCTCCGCCTTTAGTGTTTTGGTCCAGGTTAGGGGGTACTCTCTGGAGCCTTGAACCAGGTCTCTGTCATTGCGCAGATGTCGATGTTCTCCATTTTAAGTAGTGCTTCGAATGAGTGCATTTTGAGGATTAGACTTCTAGCATTGAGTATCATTACCCTCAGATTCTTCTTGCATGTACCTGTTATGGTGCTGAATTTGTCATTTGAACCTTGACTAAAAAGGCACTATAGGAGTGGCTAGAGCCTTAGCCAGTATCCAGAATCCCAGGGGTGACAGGTGCAGGCCATCTCTGGCAAGGCATCGTGGTTTGTCGATAATGTCATCCCAGGCAGACAGATACTGGATCCCCTTAGAATGACACCAGAAGCTTAGCCAATATTTGAAGTCAATCATTTTGCCCTTGTACTGTGGTGGTATTCTGGGTGATGGCAGGATGCTACTCAGGGCTAGGGTCATACCTGCCTGAGCTACAACATTGGATGGCTCCTCCATGTCCCATTTCATGTAGTCCAAGGAGGTATGTCTCAGGTTATTCACACCAACATGGACAATGACAGAGTCATATTTGTACTTGTTGTGGAGTGACCTGAGTGCATGCGTTATGTGGCGGACCCTGACACCCGACAGGCAGCTGACAGTAACTTTCTCCTTGTTTAGCCTGGTGAGTGGAACATCAGTGTGCGTGACTATAGAGTCGCCTATGAGTAGAGTGTTTGGTAGGTTGTTATGCCTTATGGGCTGTGGTTGAGTGGAACACTGAGTTTGTGGGCTATGTGTCATTTGGGTTGTGTTGAGGGGGGTGGAGGTTGCTTGTGTTTCTGCTTTGGAGGTCCATGTTGCTTGTGCAGGTTTTTACTGAGAGCCTCTGTGAACGTAGGTGTGTGTTTTGTGTTTCTAAGCGTGTGTTTTAGTGGTGTAGGTTTTGAGGGACTATGTGCTGAGTGTGGTGTGGTGCAAGTGTTTACCTTCTCCTCTTGACTGTCTAGTCCAGTCTTGGGTGAAGAGAGCTATGATTCCAGTTTGGCTATATAAGTGCATCTCTCGCAGGTTGTAGTGTTGGGTGGTAGGAAGAGAGGGTTGTCTGTGTACATTAAGCAATTACTGCATTGCCCCAAGATGCCCAGATTCATCAGGTAGACAGAAAACACCGGGAGCTGACCCTTGGACATGCCTGGGTAGGTGCTTATTTGTTAAGTACTAGAAACTGTTTTCCTCTAGACAGTGAGGAAAGTTGAGTGCTGTAGTAATTTGTAGCTTATTTAGTGCTTACAATAAGTTCTGAACAAGTGCTGAGCTCAAAGAAACAGACTTGAGTGCTAAAACAAAAAACTGGCTAATTCTAAGAAACAAAATTAAGCTAGAAGGCTTCCCTCCAACGCAGAAAGGCTTGGGGGCCTAGAAGCCTACAATTAGTCTTGGACACAGGAAATCTATATCCAGACTAGACTACCCACAGGAAAGGCAGGATACAAGCTTAGAATTTTTTTTAGTGGAAAGAGAGAAAGGAGTAGCAGAAACTAAGCTGATTGGCCTTCTCAAATGTTCTCCCTGTATTGGGTAGAATGAGGTAATGACACTAGACTGGGAGGAGGGTCCCAGATCAAATTTACAGTAGGGGCGGGCAACTGCAAAGCCACCAACTATAAGAACACTATAATGCTACAAATATCCACACTACTTAAACTGCAGAAATGTTTCTCACAGCAGAGAAGCAGCAGTGAGCCTTTAAATGAAAGTTTTAAACCGCTAAAGGAACCTCTAGAGAAAGTGTTTAACTGCAACAAGTTATCAGAAACAAACAACCCAACAGATGCTTCAGACATTTCGTAAGGTTGTGTGTGGATTACATTCAGTTGTCTGCATTACCCTTTGGACTATCCACTGTACCAAGAATGTTCGCAAAGTGTTTCATTTTAGTTATAAGTCATTGCAGGCTAGTGGGCATCCACATTTTTCCATATTTAGATGACTTGTTTGTCTTTACAGAATCTTTTTCAAAGTGTCTGGAGACTTTGACTTTTGTGTGAGATCTGTTAAGCTGTGACTCCAAGAGAACATTCAAGTCTTTTTTTTTCTTGACTGTCACACAGGATTGTGTTCCTGTGATGTCAACTAGACACCTCTATTCGAAGAGCTTTTCTTCCATAGGAAGAAATGTCTTTGTTTTGATCTGTTTGTAAGATTTCCACTCTGACTTCAGGCACTGTGAAGTAGTATCTCAGGATCTATGATTATCTTGATACTTCTGGTAAAACTAATTGTGAGAAAGATACATTGGTATCTGAAATATATTTGGCACCAGTATTCACACTGTTTCTCTTCAAATCCCAGTGCTGGGGTTTGCCTGAAGAGACATCTTTTGGTGGAGACAACCGATATCCTTAAATCATGTTCTCCCTTTCTACCTTCCTGTTCCAAAGCATTCGGTCACCACAGCTTGGGGAGCAGTTTCAGGAGGGATAATGGGTGTAGGGGGTGTGGGACTCAAGGACAGATGCAAGCACATAAGGACATGCTTGCCCTTGTTACTCAACTCTCTAAACCATTGTTTGTTTCTGAGACTTCAGGTGGACAATACTGGTGGTGGTACATCAACAAGCAAAGGAGCCAGGCTGTACACCCTTTGCAGATTAGCTATATTAGCTTTGGTTATAGCTTCACAGCACAGTCTGCTTCTACAGGCATCCTACATAATGCAAGAGCAAAATTATGTGGCAGACAGACTATCACAAATGGAAACTAGATCAGGGTGTCTTCCAACATCTGTGGGGAGTTCCTCAAGTAGACTTCTTTAGCTCCTTAAGATTCTGTTCCAGGACTCCATGCCATAAGACCCGGAGAACTGATGCTTTTTCTTTGGGCAGGAGTGTTTTTGTGTGCCTTTCCGCTAATATTCAGGGTAATTCTAAATATACAGAAGGAATTTCCTCAAGATCATTTTGGTGACTCCTTTCTAGCCTAGGCAACCATGGTTTTCTGTTCTTTTGGAAATGGCCAGAGGAAGTTTACACAGGCTTACTAAAGACTGGATTTACTCGCAAGAACAGTGGTATTTTTATACACCCCATCAATCATCTTTAGTTATCTGCCTGGATGATGGGGGTCTTAATTCCTTTTCGGCACATTATATTCTGAGGACATGCATCGGGTCCTAATGGAGGCAAGTAGGCCTGCTACTAGAAAAATCACATATTAGCAAATGGGAAAATTTTTTTCAAGTTGGTGCCAGTAGCATAACACTGATTTAGGGCTAGTTGTTATAGTTTTACAATGTTTGTGAGTTACTATTCTGTGGCCTTTATTATTCCTCTGGCAGGGTTAATTTACTGGCCATTTTAGCTAGTGTGCCCATAGCTTCTCTTCTTTCAGTGCAGTGTCATGTCAAAAAGGTTCTTGAAAGGTATTTTGCATAACACTCCTCTTAAGGAAATTGGTGACCCTCGTTGGGATCTTAATTTTGTGCTGGAGAAGCTAATACTTGCTCTATTTGAACCGGCTAATCAGCATGACTTCACATTCTTACCATGGAAAACACGTTTTTTTGATTGCACTGATTTCTGCATAAAAGAGCATTTGAGTTGTATTGAGTCATCCCTAACTAATTTTCCATAGGGACAGGGTATTTTTTTGAGGGCTAGTCTATCTTTTATACTTAAGTGGTGTCAAAGTTTACTTTAAGCCAAACTGCTGTTCTCCTATTTTCTTTCCTGAACCCAAAAATGAGGGAGAGAGGATACTCCATATCTTGGATGTTCACAGACGGTGGTGCTGCCATCAAAGAACTAAATCTTTCAGAACTTTGGATGATTTGTTCATTTGTTGTGAAGGTAAGAAGAGGGGACAATCTGTGTTTAAAACAGACCATTTCCAATTGGTTGTCATTGTCTAAGGTTGTCCATTTTATTTATTTATTTATTTATGTATTTATACATAAAGTAACGCATCTAGTTCAAGCAGGGTCAAGGCTTACTTTACCAGTTGGAAAGGGTTGGATTCTGGAAGTATTTTAGAAGCTTCTACTTTGTCCTCTTTACATATTTTTACAAAGCACTACAAATGTGATTCCAAGTCATGCTTTCTTATAACCATTCTCCCGGGTCTTCTGGCCTCTTCTTCCATCTCCTAAAGGTAGGCAGCTATGGTAATATATCCATGTAGCTAAGACTACTGCAGCAGAGATCAGTATGATGAACATAGTACAGTTGTGTAAGTAAATGTGCATAATAGTAGATGCTAGCTGTTGAAGTAGCTGCTCCCTCCACTTCCCTTGTGCTGTGGTGTTTTATGTGCATGTTTTTGCCAAGGTGTTGACAAAACATTTTTGCTCTTCCTAGAATTCTTTTCAGGGCTCAACTCCCCTTTCTCTGCTGCAGGAAAGCTCTGAAGAGCTTTGTGCCCACACTTGTCTCTGTCTGCTTAGCTTGAGCTGCTTGAGAGTTTGAGTGCATGGAAGGTGCCCTTAAGCTTTGGAAGCTAGCTGTCTGTTAAATCTTTGGCAGGGTATAACCCATATAGCTAAGGCTACTGCAGTAGCGATTATTCGATCATTTACTGTTGTTGTCAGCTTAACTCAAACAGTGGTCTTCCTGTTATTTTTCTTGCATCTAAAAACTGAGGAGAAAAGTGTCTTTATATAATTGGCCATCTCTGGTACTATCCTGACAAAACCAAGTCGTTCAGAAAAGCTGCGCAGCCTTTTTTTTCCCCCTTTGAGGGTAAGGATAAAAGGCAGCGTGTGTTTAAACAGGCTGTTTCCAGACGGCTGCCTCTTGCTATTTTGTTTTGTTAGTGTCACATTAATCATACGCCTCGGTTGGGTCGAGTCTCGTTCTGTGAGGCTCTTGGCTTTTTGTGCAGGGGTCTACTTAAGAAGCATTGTAGAGTCAGCTGCTTGGTCCTCTATATGTACTTTGACAAAACTTTACAAATTAGATTCCCTTTCCAGATTTACAAGTATTTTTAGGGCCATTCTCCTGTTGCTCCTAGATTTTTCTTCTCCCAGGTTTGGTAAGCTATAGTAATTTTCTCATACAGCTTGGTGTACTGCATCAGTGATTGTAATAAAAGTTAGTACATTTGTATAACTTAATGTAACAGTAGATGTTTGAAAATTTCACTGCTTCGGTTGCTCCCTCCTTCCATTCCCTTTCTTGGTGTTTTTATGTAAGGGTACAGATTTTTGTGTATTCCTACTTTGATCTATGTTATCAGGATCAGGCATCCCTTTTTCAGTTGGCAAGAAAGTCCCAAAGCTTTTTGCACACAGGATGCAGGGTTTCTGCACTCAGGATCTCATGAAAGCAGAGCAGCCTGGATGCATGTGAACAGAGCCCAAGGCTTTGGAAGACTGGCAGGTGTTACGTCCTTGATGGGATATAACTTAAACACCTAAGGGTACTGCAGCAGTGATATATTCAGACATGTACTGTTAAAATAAGTTTACTGACATAACTGTAGTTTGTCCATCTTAGGACAGTGGATAGTAACAGAAGTGGAGACAGTTGGGAGGGACATCACCCAACAAATAAGCACTGAAAAGTTGGTCTGTCACAGTTTCTGCTGCTAATATGAAATTACCATTGCTCCACAAGTTAGGTGATGGTCCACCTTTATTTTTGCATCAACCTCTCATTTATGTAGAACTGTATGTAAAGGATAAGGAATGCAATAATCCCATGCTTTTCACTTGGGAATGGCAGATGTCTAAATTATGTACCAGGTACAACCGTAATTTCTGTTTGAAAGCTTTTTCTGGGTGACCCTTGCAAAAGTCTAGTTCCTTGCTGAGGATTGTGCATGTTTCCTCACCCATCAAATGAGGTTGCTGTGCTCCCCCCCCCCCAGTGATTATTCCACGTATACAGAATGTGTGGCTGGTAAGTATAGTATGGTTGTTGATATAGGTAGATTACATAGACTGTTAGGGTCTTTTCTCAGTCACAAATGTTAAAATAATACATTAAGTAACTTTTTTCATAAAAAAAAAAAGTATTGGCATAGCTAAACAAGAAGCATACATGTTGTTAAGGTACAGTTGTAGATCATGGTTAAAGGCATACTTTTTTTTTGTAAACACATATGCTAAATTATAGGTTCATAGGTTGGTACTAGGCTATCTGCCCTAGTGTCTATAGAAGCCTAGTCATAACAATTCCCTGGATATTTCTTCCCACAATATTTACTGTCCTGGACCCCTGTCTAACAGGGCAACTGACGTGATCCCTGAGGTGAATTTCCTATCTCCTGTCCAATTGTCAAGGTTCGTTTGGAAGAGGGCCAAGGAGGTGCTCTGCTTGTTATGTATGGGCAAGTCTATTCCAGAGTATGGGGAGTCTCTGTATCTGGAACATATCCCTCCATCATGTTTTGTTCATTGTGATGGCAAGGTTTAGATCTCTGGAGCTTGTGGCTCTGAGGGATTGGGATTTCTTTAAGTGGAGCATGTCCAACAGCTCAGGGTTTGACATGGCCTTGTATGTTGAGCAGAGATCACCTTTGAGTAGTCAATATGCCACAGAGTATAGCTGGAGTTTTTTTAGACTGTCAACATAGGGCATCTGCTTTAGGCCTGTGATTCTTTTAGTGAGGTATTTCTGTGGCCTTTCCAGCTGTTGCAGATGTCTTGTGAGGTACATACCAAATGGGGTGTTTTACTCTATAATGGGTCTAATGAGGGATGAGTACAGTGGGGGACTGACCTCCTTTTTTTTTTTTTTCTGGATGAAAAGCCCTTAGTGATGAGGTGTGCCATATAGAAGGATTTCCTGACTATTGTGGCAATGTGGTTATCAAAGGTGAGACCCACTGTCCACCTGTTTCCCAAAGTCTCTCATCACACTTTCAGTGTTTAGTGTGCTGCCACCTGTGTGGTAATTCATGGGTACATGTTTTTTCTCAAAGGGGATAACTATACATTTCTTAGCATTAAGCTTGAGCCCATGGCTCTGGCACCAATCATCTGTTTCTGTAAGACCCTTTTGTAGAATATCCACATCATTTGGGGATTCAGTAATGGCTCCCAGTTTGTAGTCATCTGTGAACTTTGTTAGCCAGAGTCCTTTAGTGTTGGCCTGTACTTCAGAGAAGTAGGTGCTAAACAAGAGTGGTCCCAGGACTGAACCCTGAGGTACTCCACTTATCATCTGTCTGGAGCTGGATTTGGAGTCAGCTACTTTTACAGTCTGGGTTCTGTCAGTAAGCCAGTTGGCAACCCATAGAGTGACATAGGGTTTTATGCCCAGCTTAGTAAGTTACCTATGATTCCTGAGTGAGGAATGGTGACAAAGGCCTTGGCGAGGTCCAGATAGGCTGTGTGGACCTCCTCTACAGCTCTGGAGACTGATTCAAAGAAGTCAGTCAGGTTCAGGAGACAAGATCGGCCCTTCACAAAGGGGTCCAGTATTTGAAGGTTGCCAATGTCTTTGTTTATAAGTTCCATGATAATGCGTTCCATGCCTTTGCAGATCATGCTCATCAGACTGATGGGATGGTAGCTCCTGGGATTCAAGGTGGATCCCCCCTTGTGGAGTGGGATAACTGTAGCAGTGCGCCACTCGGTGGGCATAAAGCCTGAGATGAGGCTATGATTAAACATGACACTTAGGTGAGGTGCCAGTTCATTTTGTATCTCATGTAGTACACAGCCCGGGATGTCATCTGCTCCCATGGATGCTGTATTCTTAGCTTTCTAGACTGCGGTTTCTACCTGTGTGGCCTTGATTACAGGAATTTGGCAATCCTTTGGTATTGAGATGGACCCTTTAGGGGATGAGAGGGCGGTGAAGTTGGCACTAAATAGATCTGCCAGGATATTGGCAATATCCTTGATCAGTAAATTTAATGCCATTCTGTTGTAACTCCGAGCAGATCTGAGCATAGCCATTTACATTCTTGACATACCTGTAGAATGCCTTGTGGTTGTGTTTGGAATCTTTAGCAATTTTATTTTCATAACTTGCTTTGGAGGATTTTATGAGGGATCTCAGCTTCTTACGGAGGCTAGTAAGGGAGTTGTTTGCATCCTGGGATTTTCTTCTTAAATGCAACAGTTTCTTCCTTCTGTTGTATAGTTTGTTTATGGCAGGGGACCACCAGATTGGCTTCCTTTTTTTTGAGGAGAGTGTCTTGGTTCTATTTGGGATGGCATGATTCATGCACGAGTGGATGTGCTCGTACAGTGCCTTAGTGTAGGGTTAAGTAGTCGCACTTTCAGCTCCCATCTGGGTGGGAGTCATGAAGGTTGTCACTTCTGACTTGAGTAGCATGAAGTTGGCTTTGGAGAAGTTTTTTTTACGGGGTTTCCTTACTGGGGGTGGGGTGTGATGTGGATTTCAATGGTGATTAGCTTATGGTCAGACCTGATCAATGAGGGGGTGACCACTGGTGTGGATCATCTATCTCCCATGTTGGTAATGACCAGGTCTAGTATATTGGAGCCCCTGGTGGGAGAATGGATTAGTTGATCCAGGACATTGGAATTTATGAATTCAAGAATTGTTGGGGGAAAAGGTGTTTGGTACCAGAGTAGTTTTCCCAGTTAATGGGAGGGTAGTTGAAATCACCCAGTATTACGGTGTTTGGTTGTATCTTAATATTTTACAGTATGTTTAGAAAGGTGTAGTGAGAATCATGGGGAATGGTGGGGGATCTGTAGCAAGCTACAATTTGGATTGTAGTTTTGCCTAGTGTTAGTTGCACTTGGAGAATTTCAGATGCATTGTGTTGGGCAACTAGCCTGGAGGTGTGAATATGGACACCCCTCCACCTTTAGTGTTTTGGTCTTGGTTTGGTGGCTGAAAAATGTGTTAAGAGTTGTAGCCTGGTATTGCAGGGCTGCTCTCTGGAGCCTTTAACCAGGTCTCATTTACTGCACCAGATATCTATGTTCTCCATTTTTAGGAGTGCCTTGAGACAATGTATTTTGAGGTTTAGACTTCTGGCATTACCTTCAGATTTTGCATGCTTGTATCTGTTACTGTGGTGGTTTTGTCCTTTTGAACCTTGCCTAAAAAAGGCACTATAGGGGTGGCAAGAGCTTTAGCCAGTAACTTGAATCCCAGGGGTGACGCGTGCAGACCATCTCTGGCAAAGCATCGTGGCTTGTCAATCATGTCGTCCTAGGCAGACAGATACTGAATTCCCATTGAAAGACACCAGAAGCTTAGCCAGTTGTTGAAGTCTGTCATTTTGTTCTTTTACTGTGGTATCATTCTGGGCGAAGGGAGGATGCTACTAGAGGCTAGGGTCATACCTGCATGGGCCACTTGATCCGTGAGCTCTTCCATGTCTCTCTTTTCATGTAGTCCAGTGAGGTACGTCTCAAGTCATCCACTCCAGCATGGACTATCACAAAGCTGTATTTGTACATGTTGTGGAGTGACTTGAGTGCATGCATTATGTGGCGGGTCCTGGCACCCGACAGGCAGCTGACTGTAATATTCTCCTTGTTCAGCCTGGTGAGTGGGACATCAGTGTGCCTGACTAGAGTCACCTCTGACTAAAGTGTTGGGTACATTTTCTTGCCTTGGGGGCTGCTTTTGGGTGGCACATTGGTGATATGAGCTGTGTGTCACTTTGCTTGTGACTGGTGTTTATTTGCATTTAGAAATGGGCAAACCTATATTTAACAGGAAAAAAGCATTCTAACACTTTTCCATTGAAGTACAGATGTATTTTCCAACATTATAAAAAAAAAAAAAAACTTTTGAATTCCTGCAGTTCCCATGTACTTCTATGTAGTTTTCTCCATCCTTTTTCTAAAGATCCATCTTGGTTCTTTTACCCCTCTCACAATATTCTGTAACTCGAATACAGTTGGTCTAGACTTGGGTTTCCATTTTCAAGTAACTGCTTTTTGGTAGTCATCAGAATTAAGCTTAATACGGCCTTACTGTGTATAGGCAATTCCGATCCTGTGTCTCAATCCTTTCTTTACTTAGAGACATTTGCTTACACAATATTTCTGATAGTTCTCTGTAGGGAATTTATAAAATCTGCCAACTCACTACACTTCCAAAGCACGTGTTCCAGTTCATCTCTCTCTCTCCTTAATTACACCTTCAACATTTGCTATCTACCGGAGATAAAATTGTTTGAAGTATGCTTTGGATATAAAAATACTTATGCAAACAGCTCCAAGCAAAGTTACTAAACTTTCTTGAGTTTGGTTGCATACTTGGGAGTCATACATGTCTTAACATAATTTTATTGTAATTTGCTTTTCCAATCTCTTTCCTTTCTTTTCTAACCTGTTTGGGTTATTACAGTTATCATGCAATATTTTATATGTCCTGATTAGTCCTCTTTTTTTTTTTTTTTTTTTAACAGCTGCTTCTCTTCTAGATCCAGCTAAAACATCTCCCAGAGCAGGTCTTTCATGTAAAATCCCCCTGTCTCTTTACCTGTAGTGCGATAGCAAACCCTCTCACGTATTTTCTATACACTTACTTGCAGTTATCCCTATTGACAAATGTTCCTTTCTCCATTCTTGTATTGGCTTAGTTCTTAGAATATGCTCTACTACTTTATAATAATAATCTGAATGGCTGTTCTTCTCCTTAAGGATCTGCATCCAAAATTACACTCTTTGTTTCCCTTTGCTTCAACATTCCTTTCTACACTTCTGCTTGTGTTATGTGCATGAGCCTTAACTGTGTAGCTCTAAAATATGCTTTTCAAATTTGGTAAACCTAAACTACATCCTTCTATTGGAAGGATAAACTTGCCGAGCTTAACTCCTGATCTTTCCCCTTCCAGATAAATTTATTCAATTCTTCATTAGTTATTTTTTGCACCTTCTCTGTTCATAAAAGTATGCCTGACACGTGTATGTACAAGACTAAAGGGACTAAAACATTTTTATTGCTTATGTTATAGTCATATCTGTGAGTTTCCAGTTTCTCAATTTTTGTTTTATTTTGTTTTAGTTTCTTCCCACATATCCTTTTGGAAGCTTTCATAATCTATATTCTTAGGTACTTCATCTTGTGTGTCCATAAATATGGGTATTGCTGAACTGATTTGTGTGTGTAATGCTTAATTTATGGCTGTAGCCTTTGTTTTACCTTTATGAATTTTATATCTCAAAAAAGACAAACTGTGTTAATTTAGTGTTGTAGAACATTTTATCTTTTTCTGGGTTTATCAGTTACAACGTAGATCTGCTGATAAACCCAGCTTTTCTTTATTACCATAGGTTCCATAGGTGGGTACTAGGCTGTCTGCCCGAGGGCATTTATAAGCCTAGCCAGAGTGTGTCTTCTTTCGCTGCCCCATTGATTAATTAACTGATCCTCTGTCAAGCAGAGCCAATGAAGTGATCCCAGGGGTGTATTTTCTGTTACCCATCCACTTGTCAAGATTTCTCTTTCAGAATGTTAGTGAAGGGCTCTGCCTGATTGTAATTTGGAATTTTGTTCCAAAGCATGGGAAGTCTCTCTGACAAGAATCTATCCTTCCAGCATGTTCTGTTTATTGTTGTGGCGAGGTTTAGCTCACTAGAGTGCGTGGTTCGCAGTGACTTGGATTTCTTTAGGTGGAGATGTCCATCAATTCTGAGTTGGGCATGGCTTTGTAAGTTGGACAGAGATCACCTCTGAGTAAGCGATGTGCCACTGAGTACAGCCGGGGTTTTTTCAGTCGGGCTGCATAGGAGATATGTTTGAGACCAGTAATCTTCTTGGTGAGGTACTTTTGTGCTCTTTCCAGCTGTTGGAATTGTCTTGTGAGGTACATCCCAAATGGGGCATTGTACTCTATGATGAGTCTGAGTGAAGAGTAGAGGTTCACTGTAACCTCTCTATTTCTAGATGCAAACCCGTTAGGAAATCCTTCTATGTAGCCCATCTAATTACTAACTACTTTGGCACTATGATTGTCAAAGGATATATTACTATTTACCTGGGTCCCCAGATCGCTTATTACCTCTTCTGTATTAAGGGGGCTGCCACCTATGTGGTAATTTGTGGGTGTTTTGTTTTTCCCAAACGGGATGACTATGCTTTTTTTGGCATTTAGCTTGAGGCCAAGACTTTGACACAAGGTGTTCATCTCAGTAAGGCCCTTTTGGAGGATGTCTGTGTCAGCCGGAGAGTCAGTTATGGCTCCCAGTTTGCAGTCCTTGATGAACTTGGCCAGCCATAGTCCTCCTGTGTTTGCCTGTACCTCTGAGAAGTATATGCCGAACAGTAGGGGTCCCAGGACAGAGTCTTGCAGGACTCCACTTGTGACTTAGTCAGACCTGGAGCCCGCTATTCTTACTGTGTTAGTTCTGTCTGTAAGCCAGTTGGCAACCCATCTCGTGACGTAGGGGGTTATGTTCAGGCTGGTGAGTTTTTCTGTAATAACAGAGTGGGGAATGGTGTCTAAAGCCTTTGCGAGGTCAAGGTAAGACTGTATGAACCACCTTTCCGTCGTCTGTGGCCTTGGTGACTGTCTCGAAGAAGTCAACCATGTTTAGTAGGCATGATCTGCCCTTAACAAAGTCGAACTGGGTTGGGTCAAGTGTTTAGAGGTTCCCAATGTCGTTGTTAATGAGTACCATGATGATGCGCTCCATAGTCTTGCAGAACAGGCTAGTCAGGCTTATGGGGCGATAGTTACCAGGGTCAGTTGTAGCCCCTCCTTTGTGGAGAAGAATAACCGTTGCTGTGCACCATTCTACGGGCATGTAGCCTGTGGAGAGACTGAGGTTGAACAGCGTGTTTAGGTGAGGGGTTAGTTAGTTTTGTAGTTCGTGCAAGACACAAACTGGGACACCATCTGGTCCCATTGACACTGTGTTTTTGGCTTTTGAAAGGGCTGTTTTCACCTCTGCGTCTGTGATTTTTGGGACACTACACTTTTCCGGTATTGTTGTGGGCCCTTTTGGAGGTGAAGGGGGGGTGAAGTTTGCACTGAATCTATCTGCCAGGATTTTGGCAATGTCAGTAGATTCAGTGTATTGTGTGCTATTTTGTACTAGTTCAGTGCACATCTGCAAGTTGCCACTTAGATTCTTAACCACAAAGCCTTCTTTACCTATATTATCTTTTGAATCCTTGGCTATTTCTCTTTCGAAGTTGGTCTTGGATGATTTCATGAGGGACCTCAGTTTTACTGATACTGATCAGGGATGTCTTTCCTTCTTGGGATTTGCTTTTTTTTTTTTTCTGAACTAGTTTCCTCCTATTGTATAGCCTGTTTACTGCACGGGTCCACCACACTGGTTTCCTTCTCTTAGAGGAGTGAGTCTTGGTTTTGCTAGGGATGCATACATCCATGTAGGTGCTCAGAGTGCATTTGTAAAGGTTTCTGCATCTTGGGCAGTGTTACCATTAGCGGGGGGCTGTGAAACTTACCACCTCTCTTAAGTAAGGTGAAGTTTACTTTAGAAACGTTTTTTACTGTGGTTTCCTTTGTTGGGGGTGGTGGTGGGGTGTGGGCATCCAGTTAAATTATGGTCTGATCTAACCAGTGACTGGTTAACTTCTGGTGTGGAACACCTGTCACCCATGTTTGTGATGACCAGGTCCAGTATATTTTCCTCTCTGGTAGGGGAGTTTACCAGCTGATCCAGGGCATTTGAGTTGATGAATTCCAGGAAGCGCTGGTCCTGGGAATTTGTACTAGAGTAGTTTTCCCAGTGAATGGTAGGGTAATTGAAATCGCCCAATATTAAGGTGTTTGGTAGGACCTTCATGTTTTCCAGTGTCTCCAGAAAGGTGGATTGGTGGTCCTGGGTCATGGAGGGTGATCTGTAGCAGGCCACAAGTTGCATTGCAGATTTGCCCGATGTTAGTTGCACATGGATGATCTCACAGTTATCATGCTGCACCACTAACCTGGAGGTGTTAGGTATCCTTGATGAATATGGATACACCCCCTCCTTTTGTGTTTTGGTCGGTGTTCTGTGGCCGAAACGTGTGGTATGTGTTGTAGCCCGGTAGTGCTGGGGTGCTCTCTGGAGCCTTGAACCAGGTTTCAGTCACTGCACAGATGTCGACATTCTCTGTACTGAGGAATGCTTTGAGCGCGTGCATTTTGAGGTTTAAACTATTGGCGTTGAGTAGCATAACCCTCAGTTTTTGTTAATTGTGCTCTTTACGGAGATGGGTTTGACTTTTTGAGCCTTGCCTAAAAAAGGCACTATGGGGGCAGCAAGAGCCTTGGCCAGTATTCGAAAGCCTAGGGTTGATAGGAGCAAGCCGTCTCTTGCAAAGTAACGCGGCTTGTCAAGCATGTCGTCCCAGGCTGACAGTCACTGGATCCCTTTTGAATGACACCAGAAGCTTAGCCGATTGTTGAAATTGATCATTTTTTTTCTTTATACGGAAGTATCATTCTTGGTTAGGGCAGGATGCTACTCTGGGTCATACCAGCCTGGGCTACATGATCAGAGAGCTCTTCCATATCTCTTCATGTAGTCCAGGGAGGTATGTCTCGGGTCATTCACACCAACAAGAACAATGACCGAGTCATATTTGTACTTGTTCTGGAGTGACCTGAGTGCTTGTGTTTTGTGGTGGATTCTGTCTCCCGACAGGCAGTTAACAGTAACCTTCTGCTTGTCCAACCTAGTGAGTGGGACGTCAGTGTGCCTGACTATAGAGTCACCTATTACTAGTGTGTTGGGTATGTTATTTCGCCTTAAGGGCTGTGATTTGTGTTGCACACTGATTTTGTGTTTGGTTTGTGACTGGAAGTGCGGGTTGTTTGGGTGCCTGCTTTGGAGGTCTCTGATGCATTTCAAGGTTTTTATTTAGAGCCTCCGAGTATGATTTTTTGTAGTTTGTATATTTTTTGCCAGTGCTGTTTTAGTAGGTCTGTGTGCGGCTGGAGTTGTGGTGCAAGTGTTAACCACATTCTCTTGACTGTCTGTTCCAGTCTTTGGTGGAGACAGCTTAGCTTCCAGTTTGGCTATATAATTGCATCTCTTGCATATGTTAGTGTTTTGTGGTAGGAGGAGAGGGTTGTCTGTGTACATGAGGCAGTTATAACATTGCCTCAGGATACCCAGATTCACCAGCTGGACTGGAGAGTGCACCTGAAGTTGCCCTTTAGTCATGCCTGAATAGTAGAGTGACCTGCTTAGTCACTTGGTTGGTGAGGGGGTGAATAAAGAGCCTTGCCCTGCTGGGCAGTCAGTGTCAGGGTATATTAGTGCTTGCTGTTAGGTTTGAGCAAGTGCTGGGCTGTAAGATGCTTTTTGAGTGCTTAGGTTGAGAGTTAGACTAGTTTCAAGGGAAAAACTGAGGAGGAGACTTAGTGGAGCCGGGAATAATTTAACCATAGCTAACTGGCGTTGCCCGGTGCACAAAACCATTCAAAAGCGTTTTTTATAGTAAGGGAATGAAAGAGAAATTAGACCAAAATGGCCATTAAACTACTAATGTCTGGGCTGGAACCACTCCTCCAGGCACAGATAGGCTGCTCAAAGCTCCCCTCTCTGACAGGTGAACAGAGAAACTTCCTTCTATCCAAGTAAGGTATGGGCAACTCAGAAACTAGTATTACAGCCCTGAATTCAGCACTAGCCTGAAAACTAGACTATACTAGCTTAGAAAGGCGGGAAACAAGGATTTTTTTTTTTTTTAAAGATGAGGCAAAAACAGTAAAAAATACACTTAAAACAGCTTTAAATGACTATAAACGATCAGAAAAGGCTATCACACTTTAGTGTGTATCCTACAACAGTTAAATTTAAGCAAAAAACAACTGTTTAAAAGTGCAGGCAGTCAAATAAGTACAATACCAGTTGTATCCTTGTGTTTCTGAGCCCTTTATTTTCTTTGCCAGTGGCTTTTTAAATATATAGCAAATAAAGGGGAAGGTGACACCCCCCCTGCCTAGGTCTCTGTTCAGGCAGAGCTTAGAGTAACTTTCCCTCCAATCCCTCATATGCCTTCCTAATCAACCTTATAATATTATTCCATTGCCTTGCTCATAAAGTCCCAGCTTACTCTGTCAGATGCTTTCTCTGCATCAGGACCCACCAACAACAGAAGTATAGTCTTACATTCTGCTATCCAATGGATCTTCATTCATCATTGTTTGTTAATGTCAAATGTTTGCCTTCCCTCCACAAAACCACACAGATCCATGTCTATCAGTTTTGGCAATGCATTTGCAATTTTTTTTAGCTAGTGTAGACATGAACACTTCATAATCATGGTTTAAAATTGAAGTGTGTCTATATGAAGCTGATTTTTGAAGGGCCTTTACCATGTTTAGGTAACATAACCACCACAGCTTTCTTAAAGGATGTTGGTGCTGCTTCTCCTATTAAAATGTTAAAATTAATAATTAATTAAACATCTTCTGGGTCTTGGACTTTCTTTTGTCATAATTCCTAACTTCCACATGAATGCCATATGTTCTGGAGACTTTCCTGATTGATTGTACATCGTATCTCCTATAACTGTTTAGTTGTTGAGCCTCATCTCCCACTAACCTTGGCATAATCAAGTCTTTAATAAATATTTCCATTTGTATTCTTTCTTTCTTTATTTTATTTTTTTTTTTAACATTGATCAGCTTTATACAAATGTTCATAAAATTTCCAGAATATCTCTAAAACCTCTAAAGGATCTGTGGTTATTTTTCTTATAGATACCCTAATTTTGGTGACAACCCTTTCAACACTGCTATCCAAGTCATTGTGCTTAATTTTTTGTGCTGTGGAGCTGTTTAACTGCAGGTTTCAAAACTTGATAGTGTCCTGATACTCCATTGTTTTCTCTTTGGCACTCTGCGTTTCACTGTTCTTTTGAGTTTCTGGTTATTCTGCAGTACTTTAACATTTGTCAGCCACTCTAAGTAATTTCTGTTATTTTGTTAATCATTTCTTCGATTTTTACCCGGTTTTTAAACTCCCTGTCAGTAGCTTTAACCAATATATTTCTATCTTCCC
Organism: Protopterus annectens; assembly: GCF_019279795.1. Lineage (NCBI taxonomy): Eukaryota > Metazoa > Chordata > Ceratodontiformes > Protopteridae > Protopterus > Protopterus annectens. Next base: position 461,009,843 of record NC_056731.1, read on the forward strand.
TAATAACTCTGTAATAAACCTCTTTTTTTTTATTTTTAAATTATCACCTATGACATAGGCAGTCTTAAACTATGAATGAAAAACAAAATGACACCACTTTAGTTGCAAACATTATATGTCACAGACACCATTGAAACAACTGTAGTTGCAAACATTTTATTTATTTTATTTTATTTTATATTTGTTAACTGGGCTAGTCTAGCTGGATATATTTCCATTTTCAGTAGAGGCCTGGGGAAAAAAGCTCCAACAAGATAGAAAAATTAAAAATATTGTTACGTGGTAAATGAAAGGTTAATAACAAAAAAATACAAGTACTTATTACATACTAAAGATATTTACACTTGGAAAAAAACAACAGTAAAAAAAATTTACACTTAAAAAAGCAACAATAAAAATGTAGCACAGTAAGATTTATATGGAATTTTTCACATCCAGTAGAAAGATTTCGGCAGTATGTTGTGTAGAGTTTAAACGGTACCAGCCTTGCTTACATGAATAAGCATTAAAATGTTTGGAAGAGGAAGAAACAGTGGTAGAAGGGGGGTTAGTTAGGGTTACTACAAGGGCATAACTAATGCGTTTTGAGGTGTGTTTTGAGTTTTTGTTTAAAGAGAGGCAAGGATGCGATTAGTGTTAGTTCATTGGGTAGCAGGTTGCAGTTTTTTTCCTGCTGCGTTAGTAAACAGAGAGTCACCAGCCATGTTGTTAGACTTGGTTACACTAGTGAGGAGTTTTTTAGAATAACGTAGGGAATTCAGATTTTTATAGGAGATTAAGAGATTGGAGAGTATAGGGGTGGTGTTGGGTTGATAAAATATCTTCTGGGCAATCGTGAGTTGGGAGATTATCGGATGGTTTTGGAATTCAAGCTAGTCTAGTTGCCAAATATTCAGACAGTGGTGGGTTCTATAGGGATTGCCAGTGGCAAATCTGGCGATTGTTATTGTAGGAAGTTGCCTGTTTAAGGGTATTTTTCTTTAGGTTGGTATAAATAGGTGAGGCGTACAGAAGAGTAGAGATTAGATGGGAGTGAGCAAACTTGGTTCTGGCTGCTGGGATTCGGAAAGTTTTTCTATAGAAGGAGCCTATTTTTCTATTGACTGTTTAATGGTGTTGTTAATATGGTAATCATATGTAAGGTTATTGTCCATGGTTATTCCTAACAGTTTAGTGGTAGAGTCAGGGAATATAATAGTGCCATTATTTGAAGAGACTGAGAAATCTACGGGGGAGGACTTGGTAGTGGGGGTAAAGAGAAGGGGTTTTTTTTGGCATTAAGGAGGAGGCAGCGTTTTGTAAACTATGTCTCTACAGTGTTAAAAACATTTTGAGTAAGAGACTATAGTTCTGATGGTGAGTATGCTGAGCATATTGGCGTAGAATCATCTGCATATTGAATGCAGGTGGCTTGAGGAATTACTACATGGGAGGTCATTGATGAATAATGAGAAAAGATGTGGTCCAAGAATAGAGCCCTGAGGGACTCCGATGGTGACTGGCAGAAAGGATGAAATTTGATTTTCTCAGAGAACTGCCTGTTGCTGAGGTAGGATCTGAACCATTTAACATCCTGAGAGTCAAAGGAAAGGGATTCAAGAATATTAAGAGGGTGTGGTTTACCATGTCGAAAGCTTTTGAGAGGTCAATAAAGAGTGCAGATGAGAGGATGTTTTTATTACGGTTTCTATTGAGATAGATGATGTAAACGTTGGTGAATGCATTTTTCCATAATTTTTGCTAAGGGTGATAAGAGAGCTATTGGCCAATAGTTGAGTAGTCATTTGAGTTCCCACCTTTATGTCGGGGGGTAATGTGGGAGGTTTTCCAAATATCTGGCATGGTTCCCTCTTTGCTTGTCCTATTTATAAGGATGGATATAGGGTAGGCAATTACTTTGGCTGCTTTTTGGAGATATTGCGACGGTAGTTGGTGAGCAGAAGGAGTACATGGCTTGAGTTTTTGAATGAATTTATAGATGAGAGTAGTAAAGATGGGTTGTAGTTTGAATGAAGGTAGAGAGCCTGGTGTGGTGGTGGGGAAGGCTCAAGTTATCTGGGATAAGTTGACTTGCTAGAGATTGTATGGTGTCAGTGAAGAAAGAATTAAAGGTATTGGCAGTTTGATGGGGGGGTGTTTGGATCTACATCAAGTGGGGTGGGTGTTCGAGTGTGTCCTGGGGAAAGGAGTTTATTGATACTAGACCAGAACTTCTGAGGATTATTTTGGTGAGTTTGCTGCAGTTTACAGTAGTAGTTCTTTTTATCTGTAAGTATTGCCTTTTTTGTACTATTTCTCAGCTGCCTAAAATTTAGTTGATCAGAGATATTTCTGTTAGCTCTCCACTTAGCCCAAGCTTTGTTCCTAAGCGAAATTTGATGTCCGGTTTCTTTAGAAAGCCATGGGGCTGGGTTGGACTTCATTCTGATGGACCGTTTAGGTGCATGCCTATCCAGGATAGATAAGAATTTGGAGTTAAGATACTTTACAGCCTTCAAGTGGAAGAGTTTTTAAAGGGTGCCAGTCACAGGCACGAAGTTCAGTTTGAAATAATTCTGAGTTAAAGTGTTTGGTAGAGTGTGCTATCTTAAAGGTGGGGAGGTTGGGAAGATCCTTCTATTCTCTTATGATGTAGGTCAAAAAATGATCACTTGCATCGTCTGGCAGCGTTCCTACCTTACAAGATTGGTTGGTTGTTTATGAGTATCCGGTCTAAGGTGCTCTCTTTTTTTATTTGGTTTGTTAATTCTGGTTGTAGAGGTTATGATTTGGCTAAAGCCGTGGAGGTTAATATGAGAGGTAGAATTTTCAGCACTAACACCTTTCCAGTCAGTATTAAAGTCGCTTAGTATTATTGTTTCTTGGGGGTAAGTAGAAGACACCCAGCTTAGTATAGCCTCTATTGTAGTGATGATATTTCCAGGTGGTAAGTAAAGAAGCCTTTCTGTGTTGGAGGAAAGCCTTCTAGCATATCAGTGGGAGTGGTAAGCACTATGTAGCCTGTTCTCCTCGGGAAGAGTGAGTTTTGGCCCAGCAATTGTAGTTCATTGGCCGTTTGGGCAGTTTTACCATCTCTTTCTACTTTCTGGTTTGAAAGCTGCACTTGTGCCTGTTTGCGGCCTTTACTATAGCTATAACTAGCCAGTCCGGTTACAGCATTAGGTAGCCTATCTACCACAAGAGGAGAGGTTTTTGGCCCAGAAACTGTAGTTTATTGACCATTTGGACAGCTTTGTCTGTCTCTCAACTTTCTGGTTTAAAAGACCACATCTGCGCTTCTTTCCCATCTTTCCTGTAACTAACCTACTGGGTAACACTAGAAAGCCTTAAACTGATACAAGCCTTCTAGCTTAGAAGAGAGCCTTTGGAGTGATTTAAGTATCAGTTTTCTGTACTTCCTTGCTGTACTTAACTGTTTTCCACCTAAAGGCAGATTTTCCAGCGTTTATTGTGATTTAAAAGCTTGTTTTTTTCACATACTGTACTTGACTGCCTGCACTTTTAAAACGTTTTTTGTTTAAATAATTTAACTGTTGTAGGCTGCACACTAAAGTGCAATAGCATTTTCTGATTGTTTGTAGTTGTTTAAAGCTGTTTTAAGTGTATTTTTTCTGTTTTTTGCTTTATCTTTTCAAAAAAAAAAAAAAATTCTTTGTTTTCCACCTTTCTAAGCTAGTATAGTCCAGTTTTCAGGCTATTGCTGAATTCAGGGCCATGATACTAGTTTGAGTTGCCCATACCTTACTTTGACAGAAGGAAGTTTCTCTGCTCACCTGTGAGAGAGGGGAGCTTTGAGCAACCTATCTGTCCCTGGAGGAGTGGTTCCAGCCCAGACGTTAGCTTTTATTGGCCGTTTTCTATCTCTTTCATTTCCCTACTATAAAGTCCGCGTTGGCACAGTTTTGACACTGGGCAGTGCCGGTTAGCTACGGTTAAATTATTCCCGGCTCCACTAAGTCTCCTTCAGTTTTTCCCTTGAAACTAGTCCAAGTCTCAACGTAAGCACTCAAAAAGCATCTTACAGACCAGCACTTGCTCAGACCTAATAGCAAGCACTAATATACCCTGACACTGATTGCCCAGCAGGGCAAGGCTCTTTATTCACCCCTCACCAACCAAGCGACTAAGCAGCTCACACTACTATTCAGGCATGACCAAAGGGCAACTTCAGGTGCACTCTCCAGTCCAGCTGGTGAATCTGGGCATCCTGAGGCAATGTTACAGCTGCCTCATGTACACAGACAAACCCTATCCTCCTACCAGAAAACACTAACACATGCGAGAGATGCAATTATGCAGCCAAACTGGAAGCTAAGCTGTCTCCACCCAAGACTAGAACAGACAGTCAAGAGGAGAAGGTTAACACGTGCACCACACCTCCAGCTGCACACAGACCTACTAAAACAGCACTGGCAAAAAATACACACAAATACACAAAATCATACTCGGATGCTCTAAATAAAAACCTGCAAAAGCATCAGAGACCTCCAAAGCAGACACCCAAACAACCTGCACTTCCCGTCACAAACCAGGCAACACATAAAACACAAAATCAGTGTGCCGCACAATCACAGCCCTTAAGGCGAAATAACATACCTAACACACTAGTAATAGGTGACTCTCTATAGTCAGGCACACTGACATCCCACTCACTAGGCTGGACAAGCTGCCTGTTGGGAGCTAGAATTAGCCACATAACACAAGGACTCCGGTCACTCCAGAACAAGTCAGGATATGACTCTGTCAGTGTTCATGTTGGTGTGAATGACCTGAGACTTAACTCCTTGGATTACATGGAAAGAGATGTGGAAGAGCTCTCTGATCATGCAGCCCAGGCTGGTATGACCCTGAACCTGAGTAGCATCCTGCCCCCACCAAGAATGATACCTCAGTATAAACAAAAAATGATCAATTTCAACAATTGGCTAATCTTCTGGTGTCATTCAAAGGGGATCCAGTGTCCGTCAGCCTGGGACGACATGTTCGACAAGCTGCGTTGCTTCGTAAGAGACTGCTTGCACCTGTCACCCCTAGGCTTTCGAATACTGGCCAAGGTTCTTGCTGCCCCCATAGTGCCTTTTTTAGGCAAGGCTCAAAAGTCAAACCTACCTCCGTAAACAGCACAATTAACAAAAAAAAACTGAGGGTTATGCTACTCAACGCCAGGAGTTTAAATCTGAAAATGCACTCACTCGAAGCACTCCTCAGTTTTGGAGAACGTCGACATCTGTGTAGTAACTGAAACCTGGTTCAAGGCTCCAGAGAGCACCCCAGCACTACCGGGCTACAACTTGTACCACACGTTTCAGCCACAGAACATGGACTGAAACACACAAGGAGGGGGTGTATCCATATTCATCAAGGATACCTACACCTTAGTGGTGTAGCATGATACCTCTGAGATCATCCATGTGCAACTAACATTGGGCAAATCTGCACTGCAAATTGTGGCCTGCTACAGATCACCCTCCATGACCCAGGACCACCACTCCACCTTTCTGGAGACACTGGAAAACATGAAGGTTCTACTGAACACCCTGATATTGGGCGATTTCAATTACCCTACCATTCACTGGGAAAACTACTTGTGTACAAATTCCCAGGCCCAGCACATCCTGGAGTTCATCAACCCCAACACCCTGGCTCAGCTGATAAACTCCCCTACCAGAGGTGAAAACAAACATATTGGACATGGTCATCACCAACATGGGTGACAGGTGTTCCACACCGGAGGTCAACCCGTCACTGGTTGGGTCAGACCATAAACTAATCACTTTTGATGTCCACACCCCACCACCACCACCCCCAACTAAGGAAACCACAGTAAAAAAACATTTCTGAAGCAAACTTCACTTAACTTAAGACAGAGATGGTAAGTTTCACAGCCGCCACGGTGAAGGATAACGCTGCCCAAGATGCAGAAACCTTTACAAATGCACTCTATGAGCACCTGCAAGGATACATGGATCGTGCCGTCCCTAGCAAAACCAAGACTCACTCCTCTAAGAGAAGGAAACCAGTTTGGTGCACCCCTGCAATAAACAGGCTATACAATAGGAGGAAACTAGTTCAGAAAGAAAGCAAATCCCAAGAAGGAAAGACATCCCTTATCAGTAAGAAACGAAGGTCCCTCATGAAATCATATGTTAAGAATCTAAGTGGCAACTCTCAGATATGCACTGAACTAGTGCAAAATAGCACAAAATGTACTGAACCTACTGATATTGACAACATCCTGGCAGATAGATTCAGTGCAAACCTCACCCCCTCTCGCCTCCAGAAGGACCCAAAACAGTACTAGGAAAGTGTAGTGTCCCAAAAATCAGATGCACAGGTGAAAACAGCCCTTTCAAAAGCCAAAAACACAGAGTCAGTGGGACCAGATGGTGTCCCAGGCTGCGTCTTGCACGAACTACAGAGCGAACTAACCCCCCCACCTAAACACGCTGTTCAGTCTCAGCCTCTCGACAGGCTACATGCCTATAGAATGGCACACAGCAATGGTTATTCCTCTCCACAAAGGAGGGGCCACAACTGACCCTGGTAACTGCTAGCCTGGTCTTGAAGGCTATGGAACGCATCATCATGTAACTTCTTAACAAAGACATTGGGAACCTCCCAACACTTGACCCAACCCAGTTCAGCTTTAAGGGCAGATCATGCCTACTAAACCTGGTTGACTTCTTCGAGACTGTCACCAAGGCCATAGACAAGGGAAAGGTGGTTCACACAGTCTACCTTGACCTCGCCATGGCTTTCGACACCATTCCCCACTCTGGTATTACAGAAAAACTCACCAGCCTGAAAATAAACCTCTGTGTCTTGAGATGGGTTGCCAACTGGCTTACAAACAGAATTCGCATTGTAAGAATAGCGGGCTCCAGGCCAGACTCTAAACCAGTCACAAGTGGTGTCCCGTGAGGTTCTGTCCTGGGACCCCTACTGTTCGGCATATACTTCTCAGAAGTACAGGCAAACACAGGAGGACTATGGCTAACCAAGTTAGCCGATGACTGCAAAGTGGGAGCCATAATTGACTCTCCAGCTGACATGGACTTCCTCCAAAAGGGCCTTACTGAGGTCATGGCCTCAAGCTAAATGCCGAAAAATGCATAGTCCTCCCATTTGGGAAAAACAAAACACTCGAGAATTATCACATAGGTGGCAGCCCCCTTAATACAGAAGAGGCAATAAGAGATTTGGGGACCCAGGTAGATGACAATCATATTGCCAACGTAGTTAGGATATCCTTCTATGTGGCCCATCTAATTAGTTAACGATTCGCATCTAGAAATAGAGGTTATAGTGCCCCTCTACTCGTTACTTATTAGACCCATCATAGAGTACAATGCCCCATTTGGGATGTACCTCACAAGACACTTCCAACAGCTGGAAAGACCACAAAAGTACCTCAACAAGAGTATTACTGGCCTCAAACATATGTCCTATGCAGTCGGACTGAAAAAACTCCGGCTGTACTCAGTGGCATATCGCTTACTCAGAGGTGATCTCTGCCTGACTTACAAAGCCACGTCCAACTCAGAATTGATGAACATGCTCCACCTGAAGAAATCCAAGTCACTGCGAGCCACGCTTTTTAGTGAGCTAAACCTCGCCACAACAATAAATACAACATGCTGGAGGGATAGATTCCTGTCATAGAGACTCCCCATACTTTAGAACAAATTCCAAATTACATCAGGCAGAGCCCCTCACTAACACTCTTCAAGAGAAACCTTTATGAGTGTATGGGTACCAGAAAATACACCCCTGGGATCACTTATTTGGTTCTGCTTGACAGAGGATTGGTTAATTAATCAATGGGGCGGCAGAAGCCGACACACTCTGGCTAGGCTTATAAATGCCCTCGGGCAGATAGGTTCATAGGTATTAGGCTATGTTTCTTCTTAGTCTCTCTTCCTCCATTTCCTTAGCTGCCACAAGAGTAATTTCTAATCCATACTCCTAAGTACTTCATTTTATCATGTCCCCATAAATATGGATGTTCGACCAATTTGTTTGTGGGTACATAGTTAACCGTTATTGCCTTTGTTTTTAGCTTCATTAACTTTGTATCCCAAGGAAATTTGAAACTCTCTCCTAAAATGCCAAGAAATAAACTCAAACTAAGTAAAACAAAATAACACCAGAAAGAGACGGTAAAATCCAACAATACGGCCGTTGATAAGTTAAGCGCTTTCACTCACTTTATTTAACATGAGCTTCTTCAGAACAAATACCTTACTCACTCAGTCCCTTTATAAACAGTAACCATTACATCGCATTATATTCTTATATGTATGTGTATAATAAAAATATAGGAATAGGTACTTTATTGTGAATTGTTTTTTGTATTGTTTGCATTACTGTACATAAATTATACACATACATATATACATTTATATATACATATTTAAATTCATTTACAAGAATATCTTTATTAATGTATTTATTGCTTTTTAAGTTTTACATGTATACAGTTATCATTAACACTGATTTATTTTATTTAAAAATATTGGATTTCCTTTAAGAAGTTCATGTGTTCTAATTGGTTACGGTTTATAAAGGGATTGAGTGAGTAAGGTATTTGTTCTGAAGAAGCTCATGTTAAATAAAGTGAGTGAAAGCGCTCAACTTATCAACGGTCCTGTTGGATTTTACTGTCTCTTTCTGGTGTTAAAATGTTGGGAATGTCCCTTTCTGGTTTTGTCATGTATAAAGTAATATCATCTGTGGCTAGAGCCAGCTTTTCCTGACTAACTGTACCAATTATATCCTCAACTTTGAGTCCCTTATTTTCTTTGTCAGTGGTTTTAAATTTAATGCAAACAATAAAACTTATTTACTGTCTTTAGGTATTGCTGTTATCACCGCCTTATTCCAAGATGCTGATACTTCTTCTCTTAAAATACTTTTAAAACAAAAACCTTCCAGATCTTTATCAGCTTTTTCCTTCCTAACTTCCACAGGAATACCATCTGTTTCTGGGGACTTTTCCTTTATAATGGTTATATACAGCAATTTTTTCTCACCTCTTCCATTCCTAACTGTTGTTAATTTAGCCTCATCTTCATCTAACATTGGCATATTTAATTCTTCCATAAACATTTCCATTTGTAAATTTTCTTTATTTCTGTATTTCTCTGCTTTGTACTGACTTTCATAACAATTTCCGAAATATTTAAATTAATATTTCAGGATCTCTTGTCATCTTCCTTGTTATTGGCTCCCTAAGCTTGGCAACAGCCCTTTCCACTTTCTGTTGCCTGAGTTGTTGTGCTAAAAGTTTTTTGCTCAATTATCAAGTTGCTTAACAGCAGTCTTTCTAAACTTGTGCATATTATCAGGGTAATTTATTTTCTGTTTAGCATTCTACAGTTGATCCTTTTCTTCTGAGAGATTCCCTCTTTTCTGCAATACTTAAACATTTTCAGTCCCTTCAAATAATTCTTTACTTCTTAATCATATGTCCCTTGCCTTTATTTCCACCCTAGCTTTAATCTCCACTTTAATTTTATCCCACTCCCCTAGCTATATTTTCAGAAGAAAATTCTATATTCTGTAGTAGCTCTTGAATTAATTCCAAAACCCATTCCTTAAATTCCTCTCTTCAACCGGTAGGTTGGAAAGCGGCAGTGTCATTTTTTATTTCATTACCTTGTTTGTTTTACTCATTAGTGGCGCATGACCTGAAGTAGTTTGTTTCAAGGCCTTCAATTAAATACGCATGTTCCTGTGAGATACAAAAATGGGGCTAGGCTAGATACATTTCATATCTCTGTGAAGAATACATAATTTAAGTCCGAACTCCTAGTACTGGATTCATATCTTACATGCCAAACATTTTCATACATTTCTTAAAAAAATATACCCTCTTTTGTTATATTTTCTCTTCTAGGTGCCTCAGACACCTCTTCACTGTTGCAAACCAAATTCCAGTCTCCACTTAAAAGTAGTATTCCTTGCTGAAAGCTGATAATTTCTCCCAGAATTTTCTTGAGCTCCATTGTAGCAGTTGTAGGTGGAATGTAAATGCATGCCAGTGCAATCCTCCTCCCTAGCAAGTAGCCCCTTCGTACTATGTGGTTTCCGTTATCTTTTTGTTTTTCATTTTCTGTCACAATTGGAGCTTCTGTTGCAGTTAATTAAGTACTCCTCTTTTCCTTTGCCCCAGATCTTTTGCCAAATAACCATCCTGAAAACCTATCTGTATCAAATTCACATGTTAAGTTCTTTCCAGGTGTCTCCTGTAGCATAGCTATTTGCACTGTACGTTTTTAATATAGTTAACTACTTTTTTTTTTTTTTTAATATTTATCTGCAAGACCATTCAATTCATAGGCATTAAAGAAAACATTTTGTTAAATAATTATTTATGTATGCTTTTTTTGTTTAAATGTCTAGTTCTAACTTTTATGTCATATGCATTTCGGCAGGTTGATCTTTTATAGTTTTTTCTTGTCATATCCATTTGCGCCAGTGCCACAACTTGGAAAAAAATTTTTTTTTTGGAAGCTCTGAAACAGAACCCCCCCCCCCCCCCGCAAAAAAAAAAAAGTATTCACTTAACACACAAAATTCCATTCATCTTCAAATATTGAAGTTTTAGCTTCCTTATAAGAACAAAAGTTCCAAGTTGATAGCCGCACAGACAGGCTAGAGTTAACCAAAAAGAAAGGTTAGTCATGGTATAGCCTGTGCTTTTGGTACGTGCTATTTGATGTTTGTATATATTCCAGCTCTCTCTGCTGAGAAAACACTTGGATGCTTTCAGAAAACACTTTCTCCGGACCGTTTCTGTCTCTATCAAATTGTCTTTTAGGGACATGCAAACCAGATGCAAAACTGCTAAGGGTACCTTGTTTACAAGAAAAAAGCTTGTTACTGGATGACACCTAGTTCTTAACCCACTCGATTTTCCGATGCAAGCATGGGATTAAAGCACACGTATGTATATTTATTTATTTATTGTCATACATATACTCTTCACCAGACCCTTCCTTTTTCTTTTTGTTTTTCATTGCAGTGCCTACATTCTTAAAACTGAACAAAGAAATAGAGAGAAGGGAGAAAAAGAAAAAAAAAAACAAAGCACTTGTATCCCCATTACATTTCAAAAAGAAAAAAAAAATGAACAAGTCTAATAGGCATTGTATTAGCTTTAAAGCTTTCACAGCTGGGAAAACCCCTGATTGGCTAGGACATAATTTTCTCTGAAAACAAATTTTCTGTAATTTTTTTTTTGGTCCCCTCAGTCAAACACCCTTCCACCAGACTGTCTGCAGTTTCTATTTATTAGATTGTCTCCATGGAGACAGGAAGACCAGTTGCAGAATTGCTACTTGGTATACATGCATTTTGCTAGGGGAAAAAAGCCTCATAATGTTCAATACTCTTTTTCATTTACTTGCTCGCTCTTAAACTAATCAAAGGTCCTTAAGCCAGTCAATTTCCCATGCAATAATGAAAAAAAAGCACATTCATTTTAACTTGTCATGTCTTTTTTTTTTTTTTTTTTTTTTAAACCAGGTTCCTTTTTTCTATTACTTCCTATATTTCTCAAAACTGTACAAGGACAGAAGAGGGGCGAAAAAGAAAAACATCACCTGTTTACAATCCTCATTACACTTAAAATAGCATGCAAAGAAAACCATGCAGCACAAGTACAGTAATATTAGTGTTTTCTTTTACTTACTGTTGGCTTTCTCTTCTCTCTTCACCTCCCCCAAAGCATTTTTCGAACATTAATGACATGAAGTAGGACATACTTTAGAGTCTCCCATAAATCCAACAAATTGTGAAAGTGCAATATTTCCAGATTTTCTTGTTCGGTTATATTTCAGAAATAATTATTGCATTGTAATCCCACATTAAGTTACTGGTTTTATTACTGTTCTCCATCTCCCAAATAATGTCTGCTTCATTTCCAACGTGCAGTTGATTCTTAGTCGTTGATTCTTAGTCTTCCTTCTCTCAACATGTTCCTTTTTTAAATACTGGAAAAGGTTTCACAGGAAAAGTCTCTCCGTGGTCTTTATTAAAAGTGTAACAAGAAGCTCACTTTGTTTGTACAAACTTTTGTATTTCCTCCTTGGCATGCACATAATCAAAAAATTATTTTATCTTTCCAGGGAAGAATACCTTAAAGACAGCTAGATACAGCAGTTTGAATCTCACTCCTGCATCTCATTGTTCTCTGATGGTTCCTCAACGGATCCTGGAAACTATCGCCCCATAAGCCTGTCTAGCTTGGTCTGCAAAGCAATGGAAAGGATCATCATGGACCTCATAAATGAAGATATTGGGGACCTACAAACACTGTATCCTACCCAGTTCGGCTTTAAGGGCAGATCCTGCCTCTTAAACCTGGTCGATTTCTTTGAAACTGTCACCAAGGCTATTGACGAGGGGAAGGTGGTCCACACAGCCTACCTGGACCTCGCAAAAGCCTTAGATACAATACCCCACTCGGGCATTATAGATAAGTTCACCAGCTTAAATATAACCACCTATGTCACTAGATGGGTTGCAAACTGGCTCAAGGACAGAACCCACATGGTTAGAATTGTTGAAGCCATGTCAGACTCCAAACCAGTTACAAGTGGCGTCCCACAAGGCTCAGTCCTGGGACCTCTCTTGTTCGGTATATATTTCTCAGAGGTACAGGTCAGCACGGAAGGACTGTGGCTGACCAAGTTCGCAGATGACTGCAAACTGGGCGCCATAATCGAGACTCCAGCCAACACAAGCATCCTCCAAAAGGGCCTCATAGAAACAGAAACTGGTGCCAGAGCCATGGCCTCAAACTAAACACCAAAAAGTGTATAGTCATCCCCTTTGACAAAAACAAAGTGCCCACAAATTACCACATAGGTGGTAATCCATTAAGTACAGAAGAAGTAATTAGGGACCTGGGGACCCAAGTTGATAGCAATCTCTCATTTGACAACCACATGGCCAAAGTGGTTAGAAAAACATTTTATATAACCCACCTAGTCATGAAGGGATTCACATCTAGATCTGGGGAGGTCATCGTGCCTCTCTACTCATCCCTCATCAGGCCCATAATTGAGTACAATGCCCCTTTTGGGATGTACTTTACCAGACACCTGCAGCAACTGGAAAGACCCCAAAAATACCTCACCAAGAGGATCAAAGGGCTCAAACAGATGCCATATGCTGCCCGGTTAAAGAAACTCCAGCTCTACTCAGTGGCATACCGCCTGCTCAGAGGCGATCTGTGCCTGAAGTATAAAGCCATGTCCAACCCGGAATTAATGGACAATGCTGCACCTCAGAAAATCGAAATCCCATTGAACTATGCGCTCGGGAGACTTGAACCTCAGCACTGAAATAAATAGGACATGCTGGAGGGACAGATTCATAACCCAGAGGCTCCCTTCACTCTGGAATAAAATCCCAGTCCAGGTTAGGCAGAGTCCCTCATTGACTCTCTTCAAGAGGAATCTTGATGAGTGGATGGGAGATCGTAGGTTTAGCCCGGGTATCACTTCAGTTTCACTGTTGGACAGAGGCACAGTATACTAACCTCAAAAAAGGGCATAGCAAAATTAATTTAAAATGGGTGGCGAAAGCCAAACCCACACTGACTAGGCTTATAAATGCCCTAGGGCAGATAGCCTAGTATGAACCTATGAATTTACTTCTCTCTTGCCTGGTGTACAACGAGTAGTCATTCTCCACAAACTTTCTGCTGTCTCCCACTTTCAGTATTTTGTCCATGTTGGAATCAACTCTTGCTGGTAGTATTACGACTTGACTGTTAAAAGGTGTTGGTTGCTTTCTTATAGCTAGGTTTGGAGCATACGTACACTATGCCCTTCAAACTAACAAGTCCTGCTGTGGAATACCAGTCCACTTGCTTATTTGTGTTTTCATAAAATTAATGCAGTCTGTTCCTTCCAGCTTCTCTGGTATAGCTGAAAATCTGTGGTTTTCCCATGTGCTCTGTCCTCTAATTCTATTATTGAGCAATATATTATTCAGCCAGCCTTAGGCTTTCGCATACTGGCCAAGGCTCTTGCCATCCCCTTAGTGCCTTTTTTTAGGCAAGGCTCAAAAGACAAACCCACCGCCGTATATAGCACAAGTAACAAAAAACTGAGGGTAATGCTACTCTGTGCCTGAAGTCTAAACCTCATAATGCACGCACTCCAGGCACTCCTCAGTATGTAGAAAATCAATATATGTGCAGTAACAGAAACCTGGTTTAAGGCTGCAGAGAGCATCCCAGCACTACTAGGCTACAACTCATACCATACATTTCGGCCACAGAACCCAAACTGAAATACAAAAGGCGGGCCGTATCCATATTAATCAAGGATACCCACACCTCCAGGTTAGTGGCACACCACGATGCTTCAGGGATCATCCATGTGCAACTAACAATGGGCAAAATTGCAATTCAAATTGTAGCTTGCTACAGATCAACAACTATGTTCCAGGACCCCCATTCCACGTTTTTGGAAGCACTGGGAAACATAAAGGTCCTACCAAACACCCTGATATCGGGTGATTTTCAATTACCCAAACATTAACTAGAACTACTCAAGTACTAACTCCCATGCCCAACATTTCTTAGAATATATAAACTCAAACGCCCTGGTTCAACTGGTCAACACTCACACCAGAGGTGACAACATATTGGACCTAGTTATCACCAACATGGGCAGCTGGTATTCCACACCAGATGTAAAACCCCTAGCTGGTTAGATAAAAAAATCACTTGGATATCCGCATTCTGCCCCCACCCCCGGACAAGCTAATGACTGTGCAATACTTTTCAAAAGGCAAACTTCACGTTACTTAAAACCAAGGTATAAAGTTTCAAAGCCCCCATGCTGAAGGATAATCCTGTGCAAGCTGCAGAATCATTTACTAATGCATTCTACGGGCACCTACAAGAATGCATGGATCGTGCCATCCCAAGCAAAACCAAGATTCACTCCTCCAGGAAAAGGAAGCCAGTCTGGTGGACTCCTGCCATAAACAAGCTATACAATAGAAGGAGGAAACTAGTACAGAAAAGAGTAAAATCCCAAGAAGGGAAGACGTCCCTGATCAACATCAGCAAGAAACTACGATCCCTCATAAAATCATCCAAGGTGAGCTTTGAAAGAAAAATTGCCAAGGACTCCAAAGTTAACCACAAGGCATTCTTTAGCTATTACAAGAATCTAAGTGGCAATGCTCAGATCTGCTCTGAGTTACTGCAGAATGGCATAAAGTACACTGAAACGACCGATATTCCCAACATCTTGGCAGATAGGATCAGCACAAACATCAACCCCCTCTCACTCCCAGAAGGGCCCATAACTGTACCAGAAGAATGTCGAGTCCCTGAAATAACAGACACTCAGATTAAAACAGCCCTCTCCAAAGCCAAAAACACAGCATCAGTGGGACCAGACGGTGTCCCAGGCTACATCCTACATGAGCTCAAAGATTAACTATCCCCTCACCTAAACAAACTGTTCAAACTCAGCTTCTCCACAGGCTACGTACCCATAGAGTGGCGCACAGCAGTGGTTATTCCGCTCCACAAAGGTGGAGCCACCACAGAACTAACTTTTAAACCTGACTAGCTTGGTCTGCAAGGCTATGGAGTGCATCATCATGGAACTCATTAACATAGACATTGGGAACTTCCAAACACTGGACCCTACCCAGTTCAGCTTTAAGGGCATATCGTGCCTCCTAAACTTGGTGGACTTCTTTGAGACACTTACCAAGGCTATAGATGAGGGAAAGGTGGTACACACAGCCTACCTAGACCTCGCTAAGGCCTTCAACACAATTCCCCATTCTGGTATTATAGACAAGCTCACCAGCCTGAACATAAACCTCTACGTCACGAGATGGGTTGCCAACTGGCTCACGGGCAGAACCCACATGGTGAGTGTTGCGGGAGCTAGGTCCGACTCTAAACCAGTTACAAGTGGCGTTCCCCCAGGGCTTATTCCTAGGACCCCTCCTGTTCTGCATATACTTCTCAGAAATGAAATTTGATACTTCTCAGAAATGAAATTTGAAATTTTAAGTATTTTTTTCTCTGTTTATTTGCTAAGTTTTTCTGCATAGCTGCCTAGCTTGAGCATTTTCTGGCTTGTTAAACTTGATTTCTGTATTAGTAGCTGTATTTAGAGCACAACCAAAAGCTGTTTGCTGAATTTCCTGTTTGCACTTCATTTTAAATCGTTTTTTTCTTAAAACTTGCATATTTTCTGTCCTTGACCTGGCACTCTTGTGTGGGGTCATTTACTGCACTGTTATAACTTGATATTACTTGTGAACCTCTGCTATCTCTGTAAAAATACAAAAACAAAAAAAAAATCTTGCTTTTTTCCCACTTTTCTGAGAGTTAAAAAAGTTCAGTTACAGGCTTGCTGTTCCTGAACTGTTTGAAAGTTTCTGTGAGGCCATTTTTGCTTGGGCTGAAGGAGGGTCTCTCTGTTGATCAGTGAGTAACATTGAGCAGCTTCCCTGCCCCCCGTAGAGGTGGTTACTGACTTGAAACTGTAGTTTTATTGTCCCTTTTGGGTCTATTCCTGCTTCTTTCCAGCCCCTGCTATCAAGCACGCTTTAACGTGCTTTAGCGCGGAGTTGCCACTAGAGCAGCATCGGGCAGCGCCGGTTAAACAAGGTTAAACTCTTTCTGGCTCCAGAAAGTCTGTTCTTCAATTTTTCCCTTAGAACTGCTCTGTTAGGAACCTAAACAGTTTACATCTACACTAAAAAGTGCAGCACTTGTTCCAAATAGCTTTTCTTCTCAAAAAGCTCAGCACCTGTCTTATAAGCATATCCCTTGTCTTATAAGCATTCTCTTTGCAGGTCAAGCACTCCTATATTATACAAATCTCTCACTAGCAAAACCCCTCAGGAGTGCCCACTTACCTGCTAAGCCCACTACTTTTCTGTCTCATACCAACTCATAATTCTTTCTAGCATGTCGAAGGGTCAGATGCTGGCGTCCTCTCCTGCCCAGTTGGTGAATCTGGGAATTTTGAGACAATGTTACAATTGCCTCATGTACACGGACAACCCTCTCCTCCTCCCACGTAACACTAACACTTGTGAGAGATGCAGCTATTTAGCCAGACTGGAGGCTGAGCTCTCTCAACTCAGGACTGGCAAGACCAGGCAGGAGGAGAAGGCAACTACACACACCACAATACCAGTCTCACATAACTCAACCACACCACTGAATCAAACACATAAACACACTAAGACATACTCGGAGGCTCTGAGTAAAAATTTACCTAAACAGCAGAGGCCACCAAAGCAGACACCCAAGCAACTGCAAACTCAATACACCACACAAACAACACATAAACAACAAAATCAGTGTGCAAAGCAGTCACTGCCCTAAAGGCCAAATACAACACCAAACATACTTGTCATAGGTGACTCCATAGTCAGACACACTGACGTCCCGCTCACCAGACTGAGTAAGGAGAAGGTCACAGTAAGCTGCCTGTCTGGCGCTAGAATCCGCCACATAATGCAAGCACTCAGGTCTCTCAACAGCAGGTACGACTCAGGCATTGTCCACGCTGGTGTCAACGACCTGAGACGTACCTCCTTGGACTACATGAAAAGAGACATTGAGGAGCTCTCTGATTATGTAGCCCAGGCAGTTATGACCCTGACCTTGAGCAGTATCCTATCTTCACCTAGAATGATGCCACAATACAGTGATAAGATGATCAGCTTTAATAATTGGCTTAAATTCTGGTGTCATTCAAAGGGGATACAATGTCTGTCTGCCTGGGATGATATGCTGGACAAGCCATGCTGCTTTGCAAGGGACGGCTTGCACCTGTCACCCCTAGGCTTCCGGATATTTGCAAAGGCTCTTGCCACCCCCATAGTGCCTTTTTTAGGCAAGGCTCAAATTCTAAACCTACCACCCTAGAACACAAAAAAGGAAAAAAACTAAGGGTAATGCTGCTCAATGCCAGAAGTCTCAATGTCAAGATGCACGCACTCGAGGCCCTTCTCAGTATGGAGAACATCGATGTCTGTGACAGAAACCTGGTTCAAGGCTCCTGAGAGCACCCCAGCACTATCAGGTTTCACCTCATATCATGCGTTCCAGCCCCAAAATCCGGACAACACCAAGAAAGGAGGGGGGGTGTCCATATTCATAAAGGACACCCACACCTCAAGGTTGGTGGCAACGCACGATGCATCGGAGACCATCCAGGTGCAATTAACCATAGGCAAGACTGCTCTGCAATTTGTAGCATGTTACAGGCCACCCTCTCAAACTCAGGAACCTCACATGGCCTTCCTGAAAACATTGGAGGGGATAAATGTATCTCCAAACACTATCATACTAGGTGACTTCAACTACCCTAATATAGACTGGGAACACTACTCAAGCCCAAACACTCTAGCCCAAAGGTTCCTGGAGTTCATAAACTCATATGCCATGGAACAACTAGTCAACATCCCCACAAGAGGAGAAAACATACTTGATCTCATCATCACGAACATGGGATCACAATGTTCAACACCGGAAGTATACCCCTCACTGGTGAGATCAGATCATAAACTAATCTCGCTGGAGGTCCTCATCCCGCCCCCACCTGAAATAAAAAAGACCACAGTGAAAAACTTCTCAAAAGCCGACTTCACACTTCTAAAAACTAGTGTGGTCTCCTTTAAAGCCCCTGAGCCAGTGGTAAACATTACTCAAACCGCTGAATCACTTACAAATGCCTTCTACCAGCACCTATAGGACTGCATGGATCAGGCAATCCCAAACAAAACTAAGACTCTTTGTACCAAAGGCAAGCGTCCAGTCTGGTGGACCCCAGCCATAAACGAGCTCTACAACAAAAGGAGGAAGCTACTACAAGATAGAGCAAAATCCTTGAAAGGCAAGACACCTTTGATCATTATAAGTAAAAAACTAAGAGCTCTCATAAAATCATCCAAGGCAAATTTTGAGAGAAAAATCGCCAAGGACTCAAAAGACAATCGTAAGGCCTTCTTTAGCTATGTTAGAAACCTAGGAGGGAAGTCCCAGATATGCTCAGAATTAGTTCAAAATGATGTGAAGATTACTGAACCTACACACATTGCCAACATACTGGCTGACAGGTTCAGTGCAAACTTCTCCCCCCCCTCCCCCCAAAAGGAGAGATATCTATACCAGAGGATTGTAGCCCCCCAAACATCTCCAACGCCCAGGTGAGAACTGCTCTCTCCAAAGCAAAAAACACAGCATCCATGGGACCGGATGGTGTCCCCGGCTGTGTGCTCCATGAACTCAATGAGGAATTAAACCCGCAGTTAGGACAGCTGTTTAATCTTAGCCTCACCTCAGGATACGTACCCAAGGAGTGGCGACGGCACTGTGGTCCCACTTCACAAGGGCGGTGCCTCCACCGACCCTGGAAATTACCGTCCCATTAGCTTGACCAGCCTTATCTGCAAAGCCATGGAGAGGATCATAATGGAACTCATAAATAAAGACATAGGGAACTTGCAGACTTTGGATCCAACCCAGTTTGGCTTTGTCAAAGGCAGATCATGCCTTTTAAACTTGGTTGACTTTTTCGAGAGAGTCACCAAGGCCATTGATGAGGGAAACGCAGTCCATACAGCCTACCTTGACCTGGCAAAGGCCTTCGACACAATACCCCACTCGGGTATCATCGAAAAACTCATCAGCTTGAATGTAAACCCATACATCACAAGATGGGTTGCAAACTGGCTAAGTGACAAAACCCACAGGGTCAGAGTTGCTGGAGCCATGTCAGACTCAAAGCCTGTCACAAGTGGTGTCCCACAGGGCTCAGTTCTGGGTCCACTCTTGTTCGGCATCTACTTTTCTGAAGTAAAAGCAAACGCAGGAGGGTTATGGCTGACAAAGTTTGCAGATGACTGCAAACTGGGCGCCATAGTCGAACACACATCTGACACAGATATCCTTCAGAAGGGCCTCACAGAAATGGATAACTGGTGCCAGAGCCATGGCCTAAAGTTAAATGCCAAGAAATGCATAGTCATACCCTTCGGGAAAAACAAGGTTACCCCTAGCTACCATATAGGTGGCAATCCACTGATCACAGAAGAAGTCATCAGGGATCTGGGGACCCAGGTTGACAGTAGCCTTTCGTTTGACACTCATGTTGCTAAAGTAGTTAGGAAAACCTTCTACATTGCCCACCTGATCATGAAGGGATTCACATCTAGATCAAGGGAGGTCATCGTCCCCCTGTACTCATCACTCATTAGACCTATGATCGAGTACAATGCCCCATTCGGAATGTATCTGACCCGACACCTGCAGCAGCTGGAAAGGCCCCAAAAGTTCCTCACCAAAAGGATAAAGGGTCTCAAAATATGTCTTATGCTGCCCGACTGAAAGAACTCCAGCTCTATTCAGTCTCATACCGCTTGCTCAGAGGTGACCTGTGCCTGACATATAAGGCCATGTCAAACCCTGATTTGATGAATATGCTTCACCTCAAAAAATCTAGATCCCTCAGAACCACAAGGGCGGGAGACTTAAACCTTGACACTGTTATTAATAGAACGTGCTGGAGGGACAGATTCATCACCAAGAGACTCCCTATGCTGTGGAACAAAATCCCGGTACATGTGAGGCAGAGCACCTCGCTGGCCTTGTTCAAGAGGAATCTTGACCAATGGATGGGAGATCGCAGATATACCCCAGGGATTACTTCAGTGTCACTGCTTGACAGAGGCACAGCAAAATAATAGGCATAGTTTTATTCAAACTAAAGGGGTGGTGAAAGCCAAATAACTATGGGCTAGGCTTATAAATGCTCTTGGGCAGATAGCCTAGTATGAACCTATAAGTACAGGCAAGCACAGGAGGACTATGGCTGCCCAAGTTCACAGATGACTGCAAACTAGGGGCTAAAATTGACTCTCCGGTTGAGACAGACATCCTCCAAAAGGGTCTCACTGAGACCGGTATCTGGTGTCAAAATCATGGCCTCAAGCTAAATGCCAAAAAGTGCATAGTCACCCCCTTTGGAAAAAACAAAGTACCTACTAACTACCACATAGGTGGAAGTCCCTTAAATGCGGAAAACGTAATAAGGGATCTGGGGACCCAAGTATTTTAATTTATTTACTTACTTAGATATTTACAGTTTGATAACCGGGAAAGGTCTACTGGGTCCAAGAGGCCCGTTTTCATTGGAGGCCCTGGGAGAAAAGCTCCGTATTACATGCAATTAAAACTAGCGCAGAATTTTACACTGTACAATTATGCGTGGAGTTATACATTTTGGAAAACAAATTTTAAAATTATATACATCTAACAATTGAAAAGGTGCAAAGGAGAGGATTAACAGGAATAACTTGAGCATGGTTCAAAACATATGTACAAAGTTAGATGACTAGAGCACAGTTCATAACATACATACATAGATGGAGAGCGATTTGTTTGTAGTTTATAGCATGCATACATTGCAGATTTAAAAATTTTTATTTTATTTATTTATATTTGTTGACCGGGAGTGTCTGACTGGACATAGGTCCATTTTCAGCGGAGGCCCGGGGAGAAAAGCTCCACAGTTAAGATAAACAGACAGTAGTTACATTAGATTACATAGCGATTAACAATTTACATAGCAATTACTTTCAACATATTTACAGATGAAGAGATAGTACATCAGTAGACAACTAGAATCTTTATTTGTGAAGTACATAACAGACATTAACAAATGTTAAAATAAGAAGTTCCTGCTGTATAAGTACTAGGCTTATGAGCATCTGAGCTTGCTATAATGAAGGTAGTTAGTGGAGTGGAAAGAAAGGTAGTGGTTGGATGGGGTGGGTGATATTAGAGTGGGAGTTGCAAGGGCATAGCCAGCATGTTTTTAGGTGCGCTTTTAGTAAAGTTTTGAAGTGGGTGCATGATGGTACGGAGGTAATTGTGGGTGGGAGGGAGTTCTATAATTTGGCTATGGTGCAAGAGAATAGTGGTTCACCAGCAGATCTATTGGCTTTAGTGATCTGCAAGTGATTTTTGTTGCTGGATCTTAGTAGTCTGGTGGTGCGATAGGGTTGGAGTAAATTCTGGAGGGATAGGACATTTAGTGGATGGTTTACTAGTTTGTGGGCCAGTGAAAGTTGATACCATTGAAGGAGGTGAGGGAGTTCTAGCCAGCCCAGTTCAGCAAGTGAGAGACAGTGGTGACTACGGTAGGATGCCCCTGTGGCGAATTTGGCAATTTTGTTGTAGCAGGTCTCTAGCTTGTTTAGATCGCATTGCCTTAGGTTGGTATATATTGGAGAGGCATAAAGTAGGGTGGAGATAAGGTGGGAATTTGTTATTGAAATCTTTGCTGCTTTGGTGAGAAGATGCTTATTTCTGTATAACGCTCCTACTTTTTTGTGGACTTTTTTTATGGTCATGGATATGTGAATGTCAAATTTTAGTTTGTCTGTTTCCACTCCTAGCAATTTGGTGTTTTAAGTTGGGTATATAGTTCATAGGTTCTTACTAGGCTGTCTGCCCTAGGGCATTTATAAGCCTAGCCAGAGTATATTTGGCTTTTGCCACCCATTTTATATTAATTTTGCTATGCCCTTTTTCGAGGTTAGTATACTGTGCCTCTGTCTAACGGTGACACAGAAGTGATACCCGGGGTAAACCTGCGATCTCCCATCCACTCATCAAGATTCCTCTTGAAGAGAGTCAATGGGGGACTCTGGAATAAAATCCCAGTCCAGGTTAGGCAGAGTGAAGGGAGCCTCTGGGTTATGAATCTGTCCCTCCAGCATGTCCTATTTATTTCAGTGCTGAGGTTAAAGTCTCTCGAGCATGTAGCTCGATGGGATTTGGATTTTTTGAGGTGCAGCATGTCCCTTAATTCCGGGTTGGGCATGGCTTTATACGTCAGGCACAGGTCTTCTCTGAGCAGGCAATATGCCACTGAGTAGAGCTGGAGTTTCTTTAACCGGGCAACATATGGCATCTGTTTGAGCCCTCTGATCCTCTTGGTGAGGTACTTTTGGGTTCTTTCCAGTTGCTGCAGGTGTTTGGTAAGGTACATCCCAAAAGGGGCATTGTACTAGATTATGGGCCTGATGAGGGATGAGTAAAGAGGCACGATGACCTCCCCTGATCTAGATGTGAATCCCTTCGTGATTAGATGGGCTATATAAAATGTTTTTTTAACCACTTTGGCCACGTGGTTGTCAAATGAGAGATTGCTATCAACTTGGGTCCCCAGGTCCCTAATTACTACTTCTGTACTTAATGGATTACCACCTATGTGGTAATTTGTGGGCACTTTGTTTTTGCCAAAGGGGATGACCATACACTTTTTGGCGTTTAGCTTGAGGCCATGGCTCTGGCACCAGTTGTCTGTTTCTATGAGGCCCTTTTGGAGGGTGTTGTCATTTGCTGTGATGTTAAAGTGAGAGTTGTTTTGAGTATGTCTGGTGGGTTGGAAGATGAGTAGTTTAGTTATGTTTGGGTTGAGTATTAATTGGGCATCGGATAACCAAGTTTCAACAGAGGAAAAGGCTTCCTGTGTGACTTTTTGCAGTTTGGATAGGGACTGGGCTGAGCAGATGATGGTCGAGTCATCTGCGTATTGTATGAGTGTGCCATGTGTAGTGGCAGAGGCTAGATTATTTGTGAAAACAGAGAAGAGTAGGGGTCCAAGGATGGATCCTTGGGGAACCCTTGTGGAGACAGGTAGTTGGGGAGATGTGTCATTCTGCCATACAATGGATTGTTGGTGGTCAGGCAGGTAACTCTGAAACCAGTTGGTGACTGATTGTGAGAAGGATAGGTTATTGAGGACGGAGATAAGTTGTTTGTGTGGGACCATGTCAAATGCTTTAGATAGGTCTAGGAAAGTAGCAGAGGAGAGATAGCCATTGTTTTTATGCTGAAGGATAGTGTTAGTAAAGGAGAGTAAGGCAGTGGTGGTGCTATGGTTTGGTCGGAAACCATGCTGAGTACTGGAAAGGAGGTTGTTAGTAAGGAGGTAGTCTGAGACCTGAGAGTGTATGCATCTCTCTAGTATTTTGGAGAGTGGAGAGAGAATAGCCATGGGGCATTAATTGGTTAGTTCTGCAGAGGGTCTGCCTTTGTGGAGGGGAATTATATGTGAGACTTTCCACAATGTGGGAACGTAACTTTCTGACAGAGATTGGTTACTCAAGATGGATACTGAGTAGGCCAGAGCATCATCTGCGATTTGTAGGTATTCACTTGGGAGGTTGTCTGCTGCTAATTTGGTGGGTTTAAGTTTAGTTGAGTTTTTTATGTTGGAGGTAGGTACAGGAGAAAAAGAGAAGGCAGTGGGGAGATTAGTAGTTGAAGGTGTGGGTTGGAGGGGAGGGTGGTTGTA
The DNA here is from genome assembly GCF_019279795.1 of Protopterus annectens. Taxonomy (NCBI): domain Eukaryota; kingdom Metazoa; phylum Chordata; order Ceratodontiformes; family Protopteridae; genus Protopterus; species Protopterus annectens. The sequence continues at coordinate 461,034,220 of NC_056731.1, forward strand.
TTGTTTAGCTAGTGATAGTATGGTTTGTGTGAAGTGTGTGTTGAATGAGTTAGCAATATTTTCTGATGAGTGAGGGATGTTAGGAGGAGTACTGACTTTACCTGGGTGGAGGATGGAGTATATGGAGGACCAGAATTGTTTGGGGCTGTGTTCGGAGGACTCTAGGGCAGACTGGTAGTATTGGAATTTGTCCTGTTTTATTAGCTTTTTGACTCTATTGCGTAGTTATAGGAATTTGTCTAGTTGAGGGGGTCTAGGTTTTGCGCCAGTGCTCCCAGGCTTTATCCCTATAAATAATAAAAAGGCAAGTAATAAAAAGGTAATTACTTTTTCCTGACTATTCTGCCACTTTGGTCTCATCCCTGCACTGTATTTTAGTATGAAAGCTTGAGCACCGTTATTAACATATGTACATGGTTAGACAACCTGAGCACAGTTCACATATAAATACATAGAGAGCCATTTGCATGTAGGTCATAGCATTTGTACATTATTTATTAGAAAGCTATTTACAGTGTTAGCATGTGAGCATATAAGATTTAGGTGAGAGCAGAGAAGGGGAAGTTGAGTGATAGAGAAAGAGGGGAAGGTTGTTTGGAGAAAGGTTCTAGAGAATTGGCTGGGCAGTGGAGAAGGAGGCTGCTGTTAAGTGGCACAGAGGTGGGAACCCTTTTTAGGATAGTTAGTATAATCCTTAGTACTGGGCTTATATGTAGGTAAAGGAGAGGAGGATAGGGAGACAGAGTGGGCATAGAAAGCTGTGTACAATATTTACATAATAAGCAATCGGGGCTTAGGACTTATTTTACCTTGGATTCAAGTGGTGAAGATGTAGAAGAAGCAGCAGGTTGTAAGGGGAAAGAGGGACGTACGTGTATAAGAGACCATGGGAGGAATTAGGTAGGAAGAATGCAATTACAGTTCCAGTTTTGGGAGAGAGAGGAATGGAGCTGGGATTTGAAGTGTCCCAATTTTGTAGTACTTCTTAGCCAGGGTGGGAGAGAGTTCAATTTTTTGGCTAGTGAATGGGACAGGAGAAACTGGCCAGGGGGATGTTTCGGTTTATATACCGAAAGTAGATTTTGTTGGGCCGAACTTGGGTGTCTGTGCAGAGTGTATAATGGTAAGATAATAGTTAGAGCAGGGCATGCACTAGGTTTCAAGATGAGTTTGTGGGCTGTAGTAACTTGGAGGTAGTCTAGGTGGTTAGGAAGTTTTATCCACTTTAGCTTGCGGAAAGAGGTGCAGTAGTGGGAGGAGTGTTTTAGATTTTGTAGCAAATTTAGCAATTTTGTTATAACAGATTTCTAGTTTTGAGGTGATGGTAGTAGAAAGGTTGGATAGAAGAGAAGCACCGTAAAGTAGAGATGGTAGTAAGTAGGTGGAGGCGAGAGTTTGCCACAGACAACCCACTCCTTCTCCCACAAAACACAAGTACATGTGAGAGATGCAACTATATAGCCAAACAGGAGGCTGAGCTCTCTCAACTCAGGACTGGCAAGACCAGACAGGAGGAGAAGGAAACCACGCACACCACAAACCCAGTTTCACATAAAACTATCACAACTGCAAAACAAACACATAAACACACAAAGACATACTCGGAGGCACTGATCAAAAATCTACCAAAACTACAGAGGCCTCCAAAGCAGACACCCAAGCAACTGCCACCTCAAGACATAAGACATGCAACACATAGTTCTCAAAGTCAGTGTGCTAAACAGTCACAGCCCTTCAGGCCAAACACAATGCCAGACACACTTGTTATAGGTGACTCCATAGTCAGACACACTGACGTCCCACTCACCAGACTAAACAAGGAAAAGATCACAGTAAGCTGCCTGTCGGGCGCTAGAATCCGCCACATAACACAAGCACTCAGGTCACTCCACAGCAAGTACAAGTATGACTCAGTCATTGTCCATGCCGGTGTGAACGACCTGAGACATACCTCCCTGGACTACATGAAGAGAGACACAGAGGAGCTCTCAGATTATGTAGCCCAGGCCGGTATGACCCTGACCCTGAGCAGTATCCTACCCTCACCAAGAATGATGCCACAATACAGAGACAAAATGATCAGCTTTAATAATTGGCTTAATTACTGTTGTCATTCTAAGGGGATCCAATGTCTGTCTGCCTGGGATGACATGCTTGACAAGCCACACTGCTTTCCAAGGGATGGCTTGCACCTGTCACCCCTGGGCTTCCGGATATTGGCAAAGGCTCTTGCCACCCCTATAGTGCCTTTTTTAGGCAAGGCTCAAATGATAAACCTACCGCCCTAGAAAACAAAAATGGAGAAAAACTAAGGGTAATACTGCTCAATGCCAGAAGTCTAAACCTCAAGATGCACGCCCTCGAAGCCCTCCTCAGTATGGAGAACATTGATGTCTGTGCTGTGACTGAAACCTGGTTCAAGGCTCCTGAGAGCACCCCAGCACTATCAGGTTATACCTTATATCATGTGTTCCGGCCCCAAAATCCGGACCGAACCACAAAAGGAGGGGGAGTATCCATATTCATAAAGGATACCCACACCTCCAGGTTAGTGGCAACGCACGAAACATCAGAGACCATCCAGGTACAATTAACCATAGGTAAAACTGCCCTACAGTTTGTAGCATGCTACAGATCACCCTCTCAAACTCAGGAAACCCACACAGCATTTCCTGAAGACACTGGAGGGTATGAATGTCTCTCCAAACACCATCATATTGGGTGACTTCAACTACCCAAACATAGACTGGGAACATTACTCAAGCCCCAACACCCTAGCCCAAAGGTTCCTGGAGTTCATAAACTCAAATGCTATGGAACAACTAGTCACCATTCCCACAAGAGGAGAAAATATACTAGACCTGATCATCACAAACATGGGGACAAAATGCTCCACACTGAAGTATATCCCTCATTGGTGAGATCAGACCATAAATTAATCTCACTGGAGATCCACATCCCGCCCCCAACCCCAGCAAAAAAGACCACAGTGAAGAACTTCTCAAAAGCAAACTTCACACTTCTTAAGACTGGAGTGGTATCCTTAAAGGCCCCCGAGCCAGTGGAAACCACAACCCACGCTGCTGAAACCCTTACAAATGCCTTCTACGAGCACCTCCAGGAATGTATGGATCAAGCAATCCCTAATAAAATCAAGACCCTTTCCACCAAAGGCAGGCGCCCGGTCTGGTGGACCCCAGCCATAAACGAACTCTACAACAAGAGGAGAAAGCTACTACATGACAGAGCAAAATCCCTAAAAGGGAAGACATCTCTGATCACTACTAGCAAAAAACTATGATCACTCATAAAATCATCCAAGGCCAACTTTGAGAGAAAACGCGCTAATGACACAAAAGACAATCATAAGGCCTTCTTTAGCTATGTTAGAAACCTGGGTGGAAACTCCCAGATATGCTCAGAATTAGTCCAAAATGATACAAAAATCACTGAACCCACAGACATTGCCAACATACTGGCAGACAGGTTCAGTGCAAATTTCTCCCCTTCCTCCCCCCCAAAAGGAGAAATATCTATCCCACCAGAGTCTAGCCTCCCAAACATCTCAGATGCCCAGGTGAGAGCTGCTCTCTCTCTAAAGCAAAAAACACAGCATCTGTGGGACCGGACGGTGTCCCCGGCTGTGTGCTACACGAACTCAATGAGGAACTAAACCCACACATAAGGCTGCTGTTTAATCTTAGCCTTACTACAGGATACGTACCCAAAGAATGGCGTACGGCAACTGTGGTCCCACTCCACAAAGGCGGTGCTTCTACGGACCCTGGAAATTACCGCCCCATAAGCTTGACGAGCCTTGTCTGCAAAGCTATGGAGAGGATCATAATGGAACTCATAAATAAAGACATTGGGGACCTACAGACACTGGATCCTACCCAATTTGGCTTTGTCAAGGGCAGGTCCTGCCTCTTGAACTTGGTCAACTTTTTCGAAACAGTCACTAAGGCCATTGATGAGGGTAAGGCAGTTCACACAGCCTACCTTGACCTAGCAAAAGCGTTCGACACAATACCCCACTCGGGCATCATAGAAAAGCTCACCAGCTTAGATGTAAACCCATGTGTCACAAGATGGGTTACAAACTGGCTCAAGGACAGAACCCACAGGGTTAGAGTTGCTGGTGCCATGTCAGACTCTAAGCCATTCACGAGCGGTGTCCCACAGGGCTCAGTCCTGGGCCCCCTCTTGTTCGGCATTTATTTTTCTGAAGTGCAGGCAAACATAGGGGGATTGTGGCTGACAAAATTTGCAGATGACTGCAAACTGGGCACCATAATTGACACTCCATCAGACACAGACATCCTCCAGAGAGGTCTCATAGAAATGGATAACTGGTGCCAGAGCCATGGCCTTAAGCTAAATGCCAAAAAATGTATAGTTATACCCTTTGGGTAAAACAAGGTAATCCCTAATTACCACATAGGTGGTAATCCATTAAACACGGAAGAAGTTATCAGGGACCTGGGGACCCAAGTTGACAGTAACCTCTCTCTTGAAAATCACATTGCCAAAGTGGTTAGGAAGACCTTCTACATTGCCCACCTGATCATGAAGGGATTCACATCCACATCAGGAGAGGTCATTGTACCCCTGTACTCTTCACTTATCAGACCAATGATTGAGTACAATGCCCCATTCGGAATGTACCTTACCCGACACCTGCAGCAGTTGGAAAGACCCCAAAAGTTCCTCGCCAAAAGGATAAATGGGCTCAAACATGTCATACGCTGCTCGACTGAAGAAACTCCAGCTCTATTCAGTCGCATACTGTCTGCTCAGAGGTGATCTGTGCCTGACATACAAGGCCATGTCCAACCCAGAATTAATGGACATGCTCCACCTCAAAAAATCCAAACCCAGAATTAATGGACATGCTCCACCTCAAAAAATCCAAATCCACCAGAGCCACGAGAGCAAGAGACTTAAACCTCAACACGGATATAAATAGGATGTGCTGGAGGGACAGATTCATCACCCAGAGACTCCCTACACTATGGAACAGAATCCCAGTCCATGTGAGGCAGAGCCCCTCACTGACTCTGTTCAAGAGAAATCTTGACGAGTGGATGGGAGATCGTAGGTTTACCCCGAGAATCATCTCTGTGTCACTGCTGGACAGAGGCACAGCAAACTAATGGGTATAGTATTCTCATCCTAAGGGGTGGTGAAAGCCACACACACTCTGGCTAGGCTTATAAATGCCCTAGGGCAGATAGCCTAGTATGAACCTATGAGAAAGTGGGCATTTCTGTATAGCACACCAAGCTTCTGGTGTTTTTTTTTTTTTTAATGTTTAGTTGGACATGTGTATCAAATTTCAGGTGTTCATCAGTAGTAACCCCAAGAAGTTTAGCAAAAGGGATTACTTCTATGGTGGAGTTTGTATGGGTGATATTGAAGGATTGCTTGTCAAATGGGAGGGTTTTTGAGGGAGAGAAGTGAAGGATTTTTGATTTATTGGCATTAAGGGAGAGATGGATGTTCTTCATCTCACATTGCTGCAGTCCTTACATATGGGTAGTCCGCTGTCCTCGGTCGGCCCGAATACCAAAGTATTAGGCTGACGTCGGTCAAGGCGCTTAAAACTGACATCAGGACGTCAGGGTACAAAAGCGCATGACCGACGTCATATCCTCAGTCTTTTTTGCCGCATGGTCCGATGCAGAAGCAGCATTGCAAGTGCCGTTCGGCGTTCTGAAATTTTTCGTGTTCGGAGTTTCAGACCGAATCCAAGTTGGCTAAGTACCCCGTTGGGGATTATTTTGGTTTTTTCTTGCCTCAGTGTAGTACCGGATGTCAGAAAAAGTGAATAATTGTATTTCTTGTGGGAAACAGATACCGCATAGGGATTATCATTCTTTGTGCATTCCTTGTTTGGGGCCTGAGCACGACGTAGTCTGGTGTCGCTTTTGTGCTAGGTTCAACAAGCGCACTATTAAGCGAAGGTTAGATTGTGCTAGGCTGGTCTTCGGTAAGCGGTGCAATTACAATATGCCGTCGGATTCTCCGGCGCCCGCTTCCTCGAAGAAGCGCAAAGACAAAACAGTTAAACCCAGGCAAGATGAGTCGTCCGTTCCGGACGCCGGTTCTTTAGAGGCTTCAGTGGAACCGGTGGGTCCGACGGAGACTTCTTTAGAGTCTCAGGGGGAGACTTTAATTTTGCAGGATGTGGCCTCTCTTGAGGCAGGGCAGGCTGAAGGGGCTTCTCAGGTTACTGTACTCCCTCCCTTCCCAGGGTGGTTAGGCCCTCTCCTTCTGTTTCCAAGGCTTCTCCCAGGGCAGGCCAAGTTTAGCTTCTGTTGGTGTCACTCCTAGTTCAGCAGGGTCTGTGCCTAAGAAGCACATGCTTAAAATGGCAGAAGATTTGATTACTCTGATTAGAGGTTCTTTGCCCCTCCTGATAAGAGGCCTAGGGTGGAGCCAGAGTTGGGAAGTTTTGAACAGGCTTCAGATGTTTCAGAGTCTTCGGCTGAAGACTTGCAGGAGTACTCTCCTTATTCTGATTCTGATGCAGAAGATTCCACTCCTTCTGCTTCTCCTCCAGAGGATTTTTCTTTTCAGAGACACTTCACTCTATGAGGGAGCATTTTAAGTGGGAAGGTCAAGACTTCTCTGATTCTCGGAAAAGGCTTAGGGAATTTTTGCTTTTACCTCAACATAGGCCCTTAGCTATACCACCTGTTCTGGATGTTGTGCAGGATGTGTTTTCAGAGGCTTCGCTTAATCCTGATTCTCTGCCTCCTGCGCCTGTTAAACCAGATAGGTATTACAGGGTGCCTGAGGCTCATAAATATCTTTATAAGAGTCCTAGGGCGGACCCAGAAACTATTAGTCAGGGACCCAAGGGTGACAAGGCCTCTGTTATAAAAAATCAGGTTCCTCTAGATAAAGAGGCCAGAGCTTTGGATAGATGGAGAAAGAAGGTCTATACTTCCTCTACCTTAGCAATGAGGGCTTTGAATTGCCAGTTTCATATGTTGAAATATCAAAACGTTCTTCTTTCTCAATTGAAATCTAAAGTGGATGTTCTGGCAGAAGGCATTGAGTGTAAAGAATTACAAGATTTGGTGCATGTCTCTGAGCAGGTTGGTAAGCATTCTTTACAATGTGGTTTTGATGCTGTGCAGGCCTCGTCTAGGGTGGCTGCCACTGGTTCAGTTCTTCGCAGGCACGCCTGGCTGAAGGATCAGAATTTTTCTGACCATGTTAAAACAAGGATTTTGGATGCTCCTTTGCAGTCTGAAGTGTTGTTTGGTCCACCTGTGGAATCAGTCTTGAAGAAAATGGAGGACAAGAATAAGTCTATGCAGACTGTTAAGGATTTTTTGCAAGTTCAGCCTCCAAAGTTTAGTAGGAATTGGCCTGCTAAGGGGTGGACGTATCCTTCTTATGATTCTCAGTCTAGTGGTAGATCTAGACGTGGTAGGGGCAGAGCTCAGAGTTCCTTCAGACCTAGAACAGGGAGTTCACCTGCACAATCTTCGAGTGAGGGTAGGGGCCAGTCCTTTCGTAAACAGGCCCAATGACCTACTTTTTCAGCTGCCAGATCCCTCTTGCCTGGCAGCACCTTTGGGAGGAAGGTTGGCACTTTTCAAGGAAAATTGGATTTTAATTACCCAAGACAAATGGGTACTGGATATCATACACCGAGGTTACAAGTTTTATTTCCATACCTTGCCTCCTTTCAAAGGCATGCCAGACGTTCCTCCTCAGCAAAGACTAGAGGCTCACAAGCAAATTTCTCTTCTACTTCAAATAGGAGCTATACAACCAGTCCCTCTGCCAGAAGTGGGCCTAGGATTTTATTCTCGCCTGTTTCTAGTACCAAAGAAAGGGGACACGTGGAGACCCATTTTGGACTTATCTATCCTCAACACATATCTGGACATTCCCAAGTTCAAAATGTTGACGTTACAGCAGCTTTTACCTCTGCTGGGCAAAGATCACTGGATGGTGACTCTGGATCTCAAGGAGGTTTACCTCCATGTTCCTATCAGGCCCAGTTGCAGGAAGTATCTGCGTTTTCGGGCTGGGACTTTTCATTATCAGTTCTCTGCATTGCCCTTTGGCTTATCTACTACGCCCAGAGTGTTCACGAAGGTTCTGGCTCCAGTGGTAGCTTTCTTCAGGCTAAGAGGAATACAAATCTATCCTTATTTGGACAATTGCCTGATTCTGGCTCAAGGAAAGGACGAACTTCTTCATCATTTACAGTATGTGATGGCAGTGTTAAGATGCCTAGGGTATTCTGTGAACGAAATCAAGTCCAGTCTAGTACCCTCTCAGGACATGTGCTTTCTGGGTGTGAGACTGAATACAGCATCCCAGATGGCCTTTTTGACCCCGGACAAACAAAAGAATCTTTCTCTTTATTTCCATCAATTGTCTCGTCTGTCCACGCTGACTGCAAGGACAGTCCTTCAAGCCTTGGGGTTCATGGCATGTTGTATTCTGGTACTTCCCAATGCCAAACTGCATATGAGGAAGCTACAATGGTATCTCAAAAATGTATGGACGCAACACTGCCAAGATTTGGACACTGTCATTCAGATAATACCTTGCATTCAAAAGGAATTTTTGTGGTGGGCTCAGGAATGTCACCTAAACAAGGGACTCTCTGTGACCCGACCAGAGGCAAGTCAGATTCTAACGACAGATGCCTCAGACAAAGCTTGGGGAGCTCATCTAAATGGAAAATGGGTACAAGACACGTGGCCTGCCAGACTTCAACATTTACATATCAACTTGAAGGAGATGTTAGCAGTCCAATTTGCATTGATAGCTTTCAAGGATTTACTTCTTCCAGGGCAGGTGTTGATTCAAACAGACAACACAACTGTCATGTGGTACATCAACAAGCAAGGGGACACATTCATATCCTCTATGCAGACAAGCAATGATTTTGTGGGAGACTGCTCTCAGTTTGCAGCTAAATCTTCAGGCAAGGTTTCTGCCAGGAGCACAGAACTCCTTAGCAGATGTGTTGAGCAGACAAATTATGGATCCCCACGAGTGGAAATTGGATCCTCATGTATTTCAAAAATTGACAGTGTTATGGGGAACTCCAGACATAGATCTGTTCGCTTCTCCACTAAATTACCAGCTGCCAAAGTTTTGCACGAAAAGGTTTCATCCCACAGCTTGGAAAGTGGATGCTCTCTCATTCAGTTGGAACAATCTTCACGTGTATGCCTTTCCACCACTGCCTCTCCTCCCAGAGGTACTCCTGAAGGTCAGACAGGACAAGCCAACCATGATTTTAATAGCTCCGGATTGGCCTCGACAGCACTGGTACCCATTACTGAGAAGTCTGGTACGGGAGCCTCCTTGGCCTTTGCCTTCGATTCCACACCTGCTGTCTCGGGAGAACAGTCATTTACTCAATGTCAAACTTCACTCTCTACATCTAACAGCCTGGCATATTCTGTTTTAAACCCTGGAGGGTCTCGGCTTCCACAACAAGTTTTGAATGTTATTTTGGAGGCCAGAAGGCCTAGTACAAGTAAAGTTTACCAGATAAATGGAGGAGATTTTTAATTTGGAGTACAGCAAAGGACTTTGATGTTTCTAAACCTAACTTAAGTGTTGCTCTTCAATATCTTACTGAGTTATTGGACAAAGGTTTGTCCTTCTCCTCTATAAAGGTTCATGCTGCAGCAATTTCTGCTCACTATAACTGTGACCCACCATTATTTTCTCATCCTTTGTTTAAGCACTTCCTTAGAGGGGCAAAGAATATAAGACCCCCACGTAGAGCTCCTACTCCTGCTTGGGATGTCAATTTTGTGTTGGAGAAACTCACTCTACAACCTTTTGAGCCTGCAGCGACTGCCGAGTTGAAATATTTATCATGGAAGACTGCTTTTTTGTTGGCCATTACATCTGCAAGAAGGGTTTCTGAATTACAGGCCCTTATGGCGGTTGAGCCTTTCTTAATTTTCCACAAGGATAGGGTGTCTTTAGCACTAATCCTTCCTTTATGCCTAAAGTGGTTTCTAGTGTGGCTTTAAACCAAACTATTCATTTGCCTACTTTTTATGCAAACCCCCAAAATAAAGGGGAGAAGATTTTGCACACTTTGGATATACACAGACAGTTGCGATATTATTTGAACAGAACTAAAGGGTTCAGGCAGTCTCAGCAGTTGTTTGTTTCATTTGCTTTGTGTTCTCAGGGTAAACCTGTTTCAAAACAAACTATTTCTAAGTGGATTGGTTTTTGTATTGCTTTCTGTTATTCCCATCATGGTAAGGAGATTCCAACTGGGATTAGGCCTCATTCCACTAGGGCTACTGCCACTTCTACAGCTTTTTTAAGGGGGGTGGCTACTAAGGATATTTTGGAGGCAGCTACTTGGAGTTCAGTGCATACTTTCTCTAAGCATTACCACCTTCCACTTTACTCTAAATCTAGGGCTGGATTTGCCACTGCAATTTTACAGGGCATTTTGGCAGCTCCTAATGCTTTATAGTTTTGCCATCCTCCCTTACCTCTGCTTTGGGATTCTACCCATATGTAAGGACTGCAGCAATGTGAGATGGAGAACATAGTACAGTTTTGTACCTACCATAAATGTAGATGTTCAAGATCCACATTGCTGCAGTCAATACCCTCCCTCCTTCCCTCTGTAGTTAGAGGTGGTTGTGTGGTTTGGGTTGTATATCTTGTAAATATGGTTAGTGCAGGGGTGGTTGGTTGTTTTTGCTGTTTTTTTGGCCTTTCTTTTTAGGGCCTTCTGACATCTGGGGCAAGAAAAGACTGAGGATATGACGTCGGTCATGCGCTTTTGTACCCTGACGTCCTGATGTCAGTTTTAAGCGCCTTGACCGACGTCAGCCTAATACTTTGGTATTCGGGCCGACCGAGGACAGCGGACTACCCATATGTAAGGACTGCAGCAATGTGGATCTTCGAACATCTACATTTATGGTAGGTACAAAACTGTACTTTTTGAAGCATCCAGTTCTCAGTAGTTGTAAAGGCCGGTTGTGTTTTTGCCTGGAGTGCTGAAAACTAAGAGCAGACTAAAGTGGAATAGTCTGCGTATTGCACTATTTTGGTGTTAGGAATGGCAGCATGAAAGTCATTGATGAATACATTAAAGAGCATTGGTCTGAGTATGGACCCCTGGGGTACTCCAGTTGAGGTACCAGCTTGCCATTTCACTGCCTGGGATCTGTTAGTGAGATTACTATTGAACCAGGTAAGGGAGTTCTGAGAGAGATTGAGTTTAGAAAGGTGGTTCAGAAGGTGGGTATGCGTTACGATGTCAAATGCCTTAGATAGATCTAGGACAGTGGAGACAATTTCTCCAGAGTCATGAGCATGGTTTGCTGCATTTAAAAAGAGGAGAGCAGTTATTGTACTATGGCCAGGGTGGAATCTGTGTTGTGTAGAGGTGAGTAGATGATTATTGATGAGGACGGGCATCAGTTGGTGGTGGATACATTTTTAGAGGATTTTTGAGATTGGGGAAAGAACTGCTATTGGGCGGAAGTTAGAGATGCTATTGTTTTTGCCTCCTTTATGGAGGGGCAGGATAAAGGCAGCACGCCACAGTTTGGGGACATAAGATTCCTGGATAGACCTATTGATAAGAATGCTGATGGGGGTGGCTATATCATCTGTGTCAATCTTTAGAAAGCGATAGGGATTATTGTCAGGGGCGTTGGAGCATGGCTTAAGTTTGGAAATGAGCTTTTTGATGTAGGAGGTTGAGATGGGTTGTAAATCAAAAGTGGGGTGTAGGATTGGGGGTGGTGGGTTGAGGAGAGGAAGGGGAATTGGGGTTGAGTGGGGGGAGGTGTGCTTGGAGAAGGTCTTAGTAAGTTCAGCTGTAGCGTTGGTAAAGAAAGAGTTGAAAAGAGTGGCAATTTCACTGTCAGTTTTATTGTTGTCAGGACAGGGATTGACTTTGGTACCAGGGTGTAAAAGAGAGTTGATGGAGTTGCAGAATTGTCTAGGACTTTTGGAGTGGGTAGACTGAAGTTTAGTGTAATAAGATTTTTTATCTTTTATAACATGCTCTTTGGTTAGGTTGCAGAGTTGCTTGTATTTAAGAAGGGTAACAGGGTGTTTATTTTTGTTGTAAAGTTTCCAGGTCTTGTCTCCTTGTAGCGTGATTTGGTGTCTTTTACTAGCCATGGGGCAGAGTTGGGTTTTATTAGTTTTTGTGCTTGGTGGGGCTTGAGTGTTCAGGATGTCTAGGAAGGTTGTATTGAAGAAGTCTATGGCTTTATCTAGTGGAAGAGTTTTTAGGTTGTCCCAATTTGTAAGTTTAAGGGTTACGGAGAATATGGAAGGGCAAATGATTGTAAGATTACGAGTGTGGGTATATTGGTGTTGGTGAGGGGAGGAATGGGTAGCTCGGTGAATGAAGGCTTGGAGATGGTCACTCAAGGAGTCTGATAATGTACCAGATTGTGAGATCTTGTTAGGGTGGGAGACTAAGATCCAGTCCAGAGTGGACCCTGGAGGGTTGTTTCTATTAGGTGTTGTAATGCCGTTGGTTAGTAGAATGAAATTACTTAGATTGATAGGGAGGGATTGTTATTGATTTTGTTCCAATCAATGTTCACATCCCCCAATATACAAGTCTCAAGCTTGATGTTAGTTGAGGCCCATAAAAGAATGTTTTCTAGAGTGGTCTTATTATTTCTGTGGGGGGGGGTATGGATGGCCAGAACACAAATGCTTTTGTAGTTATTTGTTTTGAGAATTCCTATATCTAGTTCAGCGTTGTTGAACTGGGGAATGGGGTTTTGGTAAGGACAGGGGTTCAGAAGGCTAGTATATATTAAGGCTGCTCCCCCTCCTTTTTTGTTTTGGTGGTCACATCTGAGTGCTTGAAAGCCAGGGGGTAGAATCTGTCAGTAATGTGGGGTTGTAGCCATGTCTCTGAGACTGCTACTTTATCTGGTAGGGTATGATTTTGCCAAGCGTGGAGAGCTATCTTGTTTCTAACACTTTGGGCATTGATGGTAATTAGTTTGAGGTATTTATGTTTGGTACTATTTGGAGAGATAGAGAGAGAGTGATTATTAATAGTCTTGGGTCCAGGGTTAGGGTGAATATCTCCTGCTAGGATAAGACAATTAGAAGAAGGGAGCAGGACCTTTGGTTTGCAACTTGTAGTTTGTGGGAAGAAAAGTTTCACTTTGGGTGTGTAATGCTTTGAGTGGGTTGGAAGTTTTAGTTTAAAGTAGTGAAGTGGGTTAGGTTGAACTAGAGAGGGGGATATGTTGTGAAAGTGGAAAGGATTGAGTTGGGGATAGAAAGAATAGAAGAGGTAGGGGGACAAAAAGAGGGGGGTAGTTTGTAGGAGGTGGCATTGAAGACAGAAGAAGCATGCTTATAGAAGAGATGAGCAAAGTCTGTGGAAGTGGAGGAGTCATTTTGCTAGTAATAGATTAGGTTTGGAGGAAGTAGCTGGATGAATAATAGAGTGAGAGAGAGGAGTGTAGCTGAGTACAGGAAAGGTAGAGGATAGAGATGTGGGAAGGATTAGTTAATTGATGGATGCAGGGTGGGAGAGGTGTAGAGATAGGATTGGCTTAAGGGGAGGGGATACAGGGTTAGAATAAGTTTAAGTGTACTGGGGGTGGGTGGGAATTGGGGGTAGTGGAACTGAGTGAGCCCTCAGGGCGAGCGGAGCGTGGCAGACCTGAAGGACGGGCGCAACAGGATGGTGAGAAAAATAATCCGTATAGTTGAAAGTAAGTATAGAGGAAGTTAAACAAGGGTGGTAGAGGAAGGGTTTTGTAGAAGTTTGTAAAGCAAGTGTGTGTGTGTGTGTGTGTGTGTGTGTGTGTGTGTGTGTGTGTGTGTATATATATATATATATATATATATATATATATATATATATATATATATATATATATGTATATATATATATATATATATATATATATATATATATATATATATATATATATATACATATATATGTATATGTGTGTGTGTGTATATATATATATATATATATATATGTATATATATATATATATATATATATATATATATATATATACACACACACACACACACACTCCTTTGTTTTGTTTATTTTAACCAGGTCTGTATGCAGTTGTCTTGTGCTAGCTATGTAAAGCCTTGTCTGAAGGTTGCATTGTTTTTTTTTTTTTTGCTGAACAGCTGCAGAAATCTCCCCAGTCAGTGTTTCTTACTCACTTTTTGTAGCTTACTTTTTTTTCCGGGTCTTCTGTATTCTTTTATTCCTGGCATTCAGGCAGTGCTCCTACTAGCCAGTTAATGAAATTTACCCTTAAACACAGTTCTACTGGCCTACCTCTGTCGAGTTTCTGGTTTGCTGTTACTCTGTGCTCAGCCATCTTGGAAGTATTTTTCCCTAATAACTCTTGAATAATGTCCACTACCCATTCTTTAAGTTCCTCTGCTTTTGATAGGTAGTTGGAGAAAGTGCAAGTGTCTTATTTTTTTATTACTCTGCATTTTATCTTGGTGTTTGATTCATGTCTTTTAACAGAAAACTGACTTGTTTACTTTAATATCTGTAACATACAAAGTTGGCTGTAAAGACTCCCTTACATTTAAAATACCCCTGACTAGTCAAAGCTGTTTTACTGTATATAACATAGTTTATATCATGAAATGTTTTATACAAATACTAATGAGAAAAATTTTTATTTACCGTTTTCCTCCTTTTGGTGTCCTAAACAGTAATCATGTAAAGTGGGGGTATATGATAAGTAGTCCACCCACAAGTTTAAAAAAGTCAAGAAAAGTCGAGTAATTTTCAGCAACCACTTTTTCTTGTAAAACCATATTTCTCAAAGATTTTCCTTTGTTACTCTGGAAAAGTTTTCACTGGCAAAGTGTCTTGGTGAATCTTAACATCAGAAGAATGAGAAGCATTCTCCTTTTGCAGCACTTTAATAACTTTTATTTTCTTACTAGCCTGTTTTGCACCCCCCCCAAAAAAAAAAAAAAACCTTTCATCTCAGCAGTCATTCTATTTTTTTTCCCCCCTGGAGGATCATTTTGCTTCTGTTCTACCTGGTATACAGTGAGTAATCCATTTCCTACAAACACTCTGCTGTCTGCAGTTTTTATGCTTTGCATTTCTGCAGCAGTTTTGTTGAGGATCAACTCGTTCTGCTGGTGTGATTGCATCTTTACTAACATAGGTCTTTGCTCCTTTCTCATGACCTTGTGTGAAGCAAACACTTTTTTGATGTGCCCTTTCAGTTAACAGGTTCTGCTGCGGAACCCCAGTTCAGTTGCGTATTTGTGCCTTCATAAAATTTTCTTTTTTTTTTTTTTTTCTCTTCCAGTACCTCTGGTACAGCAGAAAATCTCAGATTTTCTTTTTGTGCTTCTAACTCCTATATTTTTATTAGCTCTTCTTGAGAAACTTCATTTTCAACCCAGCTTTTTCTTTGTCAGTTTCTGTTTTCACACTGGGAGAACTGAAGATGTTAAGTTGTCTATCTCGCCTTCATTCTTGCTGGATGGGTTCGGAGCCGACCTCGGCTCCGACTCGGCCACTCTAAAAGCTCGAGAGTTGGTTCCACCGGCTCGAGGCTCCCCTTATATCCCACAATGCTAGGCGAGAGTTACCTCAGATCTCGTTTGCCGCTACAGCGATCGAGGTGTTGGTTTTTCTACCGGCTTGTTGGTAAGTGTATTTCTGTAAAAATTAGAATACTTAAACCCCTATTTTGTTAAGTTTAACTACTTTTCCCTTAGTTTAGTGGATTTCTACCCCTGTTTTTCTGAAAATCCCGTTTTTTTCCCCACAAGAACTTTAAAGTTCTCTCTCGGGCCTTCTGGCCTTTCCCCAATCCCTAGTGGTGTGTGTGTATTGCTCTTAATTAATACCTTTAGTTATTTGTTTTATTTTGGAGTTTTAAGATAAGATTAGTGTAATCAGTGTGTCTGACTGGGTGTGTGTGATTACACTTTCTTGTCTAGGATGTCTAAAGAAACAAAGGTCTCAGGCTTCAAGAAGTGTGATGCGTGCTGTCAGAAAATGTCCCTGACAGACGGTCACACTTCTTGTGTCTACTGCCTGGGGCCTTTGCACCTGCAGGACTCCTGTGCTGTATGCCACGGCTTCAGCCCCAGGGTCCTGCAGGAAAGAAAGAACAAGTTGATCCTAAGGGGTCTACTTAAGCCTGAGGATTCCCTTTCTGTATCTGGGAAGCCCTCTAAGGCTTCTAGGTCCTCGGCTCCAGCTACTGAGCCGAGACCTAAAGCTACAAAACCTATGTCTGCATCGGCTCCGGCTGGAGCCGATGAGTCTACAGCTTCTGTGGTTCCCTCTGCTCCGGCTGGAGCCGAGGTAGTAGAAATTCCCTTGTCGGCTCCGACCAGACCTTTGGAGCCGACATCTAGGAAGAGATCTAGGTCACCATCCCTTGGCTCCGTTCATTCGGCTCCAGCATCTCCTCTGCTGTCTGAACGGAGCCATAAATCTCACTCCTCTAGGTCATCGAGGCTGTCTGATCATGACCTTCAGAGGGTAGTGAGTCGACTTCTTAAGTCCGAGGCACTGGCCCAAATGCTTCAGAGCCCGACATCAGTCGATGCCTGCCCATCAATATGTTCCTCCTCCGACTCCGTTGAGCTCTGAGCCGGGGCGTTTCGGAACCGAGACTGTGGTAGCGTCGGAGCCGATACAGATGTCTTCGGCTCCGTCGGCTCCGATTTCTTCTTCGAAGAATCTCTGCGCGGACTTCCTCGTCGGCTCGAGGGGTGAGTGGCATCGGACCCTTGTCCGACCCGCTCTTCCTCTCGGAGCTTGGCTGGTGAGTTCGGCTCCGACATCGCCTCGGAGCCATCACTGTCGGTGCCGAGGAGGTTCTCAGCTTCGGGCGGGGACCTCTGGCTTTGCCTGACAGGGGTGCGTTCGAGGTGATGCGGACTGTGTTAGAGCCTGGCTCTACTCCACAGTCGGCTCCGTCCGCCCCCCCCTCTACGGTGCCTCAGGTCAAGTCGACTCACTCCCTCATCCCGGACCGCAGAGAGCCAGCTCCTCAGGAACCCCCGTGGGGATTTCATCCTCTTCCGAGGCCTCTCCTGATTTGGCAGAAGAGCCCCCTCAGAAGAGGAAGTGTAAGAGGAAACACATGGACTCACCTGAGTCCATCACATCTGACACAGATTTAGATGATTCGAGGGTTCCCCCTGTTCCCCTTCTGAAGATGTCTCTTTTGCAGACATTCTCGAAATCCTCAAACAGAGGGGAAATTGGCCAGCCCTCAACCCTTCGGAGGATGAATCTGTGTACCTTGAGGCGTTTGGCTCTCGTCCTTCCACCTCCTGGGTGTCTCCCCCCTTTGACCCCCTCATGCAGGTGGTAGCTAAAAGGCATGGGCGGCTCCTGATTCAGTGGACCCCACTCCCAGGAGACCCTCAAAATTCATAACGGCACCAGCAGACAAACAGTTCTTGACAAAAGGAGTTTCTGTGGATGCTATGGTGGTAGCTGCTGCCACTAAGAAGGAACTAGCTGATCCTTCAGTACCTGTCCATCCACCTAACAAGGAATCTAGGTCCATGGACAGGTACGGAAGCGGATGTTCTCGTCAGCGACATTTGCTATGCGTTCGCTGAACTACCTGTGCCATTTTACTCGTCTTCAAAGGGACTTGATTAAAGCGAGTGACATGTTGAAGGACCCTACAGCTGCGGGTTTTCAAGATAAGATGAACACTCAGCTGGCTACCCTTAACTCCATAGCCAACTCCTCCATGCCTCCTTTCTTATGCGGCTGATGGAGCGAGTAGGGCAGGGACGGGTGTGGCCTTACGTAGGCATGCCTGGATGCGGCTATGCAATTTTGCGGACCCCTTCAAGACGTCTTTCACTAATTCCCCGTTTGACGGATCATCTCTCTTTGGTCCTCAAGTGAAAGAAACCTTGACTAGGTGCGAGACTGATGGCAAGACTCTTTCTGCCGTCGGAGTCCGTTTTTCTACTCCTTCTAGGCCTTACCCCAAAGGCCAGAAAAGTGGGAAAATGTGGTTCCGTAAACAATCTCAAGGGACTTCGCCTGACGCACAAAGTCGTTTTCCCGCCAGAGGCGGGAATAACAATGGTAGACGTCGCCCTCGAGGCAGGGGGGCTCTGCAGAACCAGGGCAATCGAGAAGCCTTCTCTGATAAGCCCTTTCAGCATCCCTGAGGTGTTGCCCGACTGCCCACCTTCGGAGGCAGTCTGGGGAAGATTGTCACTGTACCCAGAAGCCTGGCTATCCCTGACTCAAGACAAATGGGTACAGTCTGTCATTTCCGAAGGCTATTCTATCCCCTTTCTTCGCATTCCGAGCCAATCAAAAAAATCCCTTCCAGATGTTCCACCCGCTCAAAGGGATCTAGCGGTTTTCGAAATTTCAAAGCTGCTTGCAAAAAGAGCAATTCAGCCAGTTCCAGCAGACCAGCAAGGATCCAGAATCTACTCAAGGTTCTTTTTAGTTCCAAAGAAAACAGGGGACTGGAGACCAATTTTGGATCTCAGTATCTTGAACAGATCAGTCAAGAAAACAAGATTTCGGATGGTCACGCTGCAGTCCATCCTTTTCCTATTGGGAAAAGGAAACTGGATGTGCTCTATAGACCTTCAGGATGCGTACTATCACATAAAAATGAACAGACGCTCCAGAAGATTCCTCCGCTTCAGGCTGGGAACCAGTCACTTTCAATTCAGGGCCCTGCCCTTTGGTCTCACCACTGCCCCGCGGGTGTTTAGCAAATGCATGGCAGTGGTAGCTTCTCACCTGAGGACGACAAGGATTCCAGGTGTTTCCATATTTGGACGACTGGCTCCTCACAGCTCCCACCAAGCATCTCCTTCTGATGGCCAGGGATTACACCTTTCGCATTTGTCAAAAGTTAGGCATTTCAATAAATTGCGAAAAGTCTGTTTTGTCGCCTTGTCGTACTATTACCTTCATAGGCGCAAATCTAGACACAGTAAACATGTCTGCGAGACTAACAGATCAGAGAATAACAGACATACACAAACTGGTCTCACTCCTTTTCAACAACAACAGAATCAAAGCCAGGTTAGTGCTGAAAGTGTTGGGAATTATGGCGGCCATACCTCTGCTTCCATTAGCCAGATTCCACATGCGAATCCTTCAATGGATGCTCTTTACACAATGGTCATACCAGCAACTTCCAATGTCCCACACCATTATGATCACGCAGCGTGCAGAAATCATCTCATGTGGTGGATGTCTTCCTCAGCTCTTGTTGGGAAGACCCTTTGTTCCTTCCTCCGGTTGCTACTCTGACAACGGACGCCTCCCTGATCGGGTGGGCGCATTATCAGGGCAGGACGTTCCAGGGCACATGGCAACCAAACGAATGCCACTTGCACATAAATGTTCTGGAGATGAGAGCAGTGCTTTTAGCGTTGCAAGCCCTTCAAGACTCTCTTCCCTTGGGAGCGATTGCAATCCAGACAGACAATATGTCTGTAGTGTGGTACATCAACAAACAAGGCGGAACCAGGTCCTACCCCTGTGTCGAGAAGCACTCAGATTGTGGCAATGGGCGATTTCTTCTCAGCGGTTTCTGATAGCAACGCACATCCCCGGGAAGTCCAATCAAATCGCGGACAAGTTGAGCAGAGCTATCCTCATGCCTCACGAGTGGTCTCTGAAAGACTCTGTTGTGAGAGAAATTTTCCTCAAGTGGGGTCAGCCTTGCTGCGATCTTTTTGCTACTCCCCAAAACAGCAAGTGCAGAGATTATTTCACTCTATTCCCTTTACCAGGCCAACCCAGCAGAGACGCTCTAGTCCAAGTTTGGCCCCGGGGACTTCTGTATGCATTTCCTCCCTTCCCACTAATCTCTCAAGTGATACAGAAAGCTATCGCTCAGAAGGCCTCTTTGATCCTCATTGCTCCTTACTGGCCTCGACAGGTGTGGTTCCCCTTTATACATCAATTTCTATTGGAGCGACCTTGGCATCTGGACCTAGTGCCAGATCTTTTGATCCATCAGTCGGGTCAGTTACATCGCTCCCTCCCCTCTCTGAACCTCACTGCTTGGTTCCTCCAGTTCCAACCTTAGCCAGGCTTCCTCAATTATCTCACTCCGTTCGAGATATTTTGATAGCTTCCCATAAATCTTCCACTCGGAAGATTTATTTGAGTAAGTGGAAACGCTTCACATATTGGGCTCAAGGAAGGGACATAGATCCTTTCACTGCTTCCATCCAAATGGTCCTTGATTTTCTAGCTGAACTCTTCCATGCAGGTTCATCTCCCTCTACTCTTAAAGTTCAATTGGCAGCTATTTCTAACTTTCATGTGGGAATTTCTGAGTCCGCCTTAATGTCCCACAAGCTTTGCAAAGCCTTTTTGAAAGGAGTTTTTCTTCTCAGACCTCCTATAAGAAATCCTCCTTCTCCTTGGGACCTAAATTTAGTTCTTACTACTTTGATTCTTCCCCCTTTCGAACCTGCAGCTTCCTGTTCTTTAAAATTGCTATCATGGAAAACACTTTTTCTGGTAGCAATTACTTCAGCTAGAAGAGTTTCGGAACTTCATGCACTCAGCTGTCGACCTCCTTATCTGTTGTTCCATAAGGACAGGGTATCCTTACGAACCAACCCGTCCTTTTTGCCCAAGGTAGCCTCGACGTCTAATCTAAATCAAAGCATTGACCTCCCTGTGTTTTTTCCAGAATATTCCAATAGGTCTGAACAAAAATTACACTGGCTAGATGTTCATCGTCAGTTAAGGTACTATTTGGATAGAACAAAACAATTCAGAAAATCTGATCAACTGTTTGTCTCCTATGCAGAAGGCAGGAAGGGACTTTCAGTTTCAAAGGTATCATTATGGGACTTTCAGTTTCAAAGGTGTCATTATCTAGCTGGCTAACATCTCTGATTTCCCTTGTTTATGAAATTAGACACCTAAAGCTGCCTAACAAACCTAAGGCCCATTCCACCAGAGCTTTGGCTACCTCCATAGCCTTCCAAGATAGACTGCCTATTGACACCATTTGTGCAGCGGCTACTTGGGCTACTCCTCACACTTTCATTTCTCATTATAAGTTGGATTTAGCTTCTAGGCATAGAGCTAATTTTGGTTCCACTGTTCTCAGGAGTCTGTTCCGTTAGGCCACCCGGGACAAGGTGCTAGGGACGCGGTCCCATCCAGCAAGAATGAAGGCGAGATAGACAACTTAACATATAGAAGTTATGTTCTTACCATAACGTTCCATGTTAGTTGTCTTCTTCTCGCCTTCTTCTTGCGTCCCACCCTCCTTCCCCCTGGCCTGGACAGACCTAGAGGAGTTGTGATTGTGACCTCTCTTTCTACCACCTCTTTACTTAGGCATATGCTGCTTTGCATATTTCCTGAATCAGGATGTAGGTCACCCTTCTTCTCCCTGTTGTTAGAGGTGGACTCTGTTTATAGTTATTCTGTTATATACTGTTACTATTATAAGCTGGGGTTAGCTTACAAACGAGATCTGAGGTAACTCTCGCCTAGCATTGTGGGATATAAGGGGAGCCTCGAGCCGGTGGAACCAACTCTCGAGCTTTTAGAGTGGCAGTCGGGCCGAGGTCGGCTCCGAACCCATCCAGCAAGAAGAAGGCGAGAAGAAGACAACTAACATGGAACGTTATGGTAAGAACATAACTTCTATTTATTCTGTTGCAGTGTGCAGCCATCTTGAAGTCCGTGGTTATAGGCCTTTCAACTTTAACAGAATCAGTTGGAAAGAAAACACAGAATTCCATCGTTATTTTAACATTGTATGTTATGTTGTCTTATCTCGCCTTCATTCTTACAATGATGGATTCGGAGCCGATCCTCTGCTCTGACTTGGCCGAATACTTAGCTGAAAGTCTCAAACCCGGCTCGTGGCAAGAAGGTATCCCACAGTGCAGTGGTGTAATTCCCCAGATCTCATTTGCCTCATTACGAGGTTGGATGCACTCGTCTTGGCTGTGGCGAAGTTGTTATACTTTTCTATTTACCTTTGTCAAAACTTGCTAATTTTGCATATGTTTAGCTTTATTCTTATTAGGTTTAACTCTTTGTGTCTACTTACTGTTTCTTGTTAAATAGTATTTTTTTCCCCCTTTTAGCACGTTTTTTTTACTGCCGTTTTCTAGGCCCCTGTAGTATCCCGTGTGGTGGTTCTTGCTTGTAGTTAGTGTATTTATATAGCTCGTTTAAGTTAGAGAGCTATATGCCCGTTTAAGTTAGAGGTCTTGTACTGTTTTATTTTGTGTGAAAAATAGAACCGTTTTAGTTAGAGGTTCTATTTTTATTTCCCTTATTGTTGCTTCTTGTGTTGTCCAGTAGCAACTAATAAATTTTTGTTGCTGTGGTTTTGCTATCACCTTTAGGATATTTTTTGAAAAAAGACCAAAAAAGAGAGAACATAAGCCTTCAGGCTTTAAAAAATGTCAGAAGTGCTCGGACATGTTTTTGTTTGTTGCCTTGGTGCCATTCATCTCCAAGAAGACTGCACCTTCTGTCATTCATTTAGTGCTAGAGTTCTTCAGGAAAGAAGTAGTAAGTTGATTCTAAAAGGGCTCTTAAAGCCTTCGAGGAAGCCATTCATAATTTTTCCTCCTCATTTTTTCGTTGTCTCCTTCAAAAAAGGATAAATCTCATAAAAGACTATCTCTAGCTACATTGGCTCAGTAGGAGCTACCAGTGAAACTCCCGAAAATTTCAGAGGCCACTACTTCCGCAGCTCCCCAGTCCTCTGAGCCGTTGGAAGTCCTTTTGGTTGATAGGTCTAGTACTTGGGCTCCAAAGCCTACGGAGCTGCAAGATACCTCCCCTCGAAGCCAGTCCATTGAGGGTTCTGCTACCTTGAGATCACCAGTCCTCCATAGGTCTCCCATCTCCTTCCCTGTCTTCCAGACCAACAAGAAGCTTATCGGATGATGACGTGGAACATGTGGTGCGTAGACTATTCAAGTCACCGGAGCTGACCAAATTATTCTTTGCTTCCACCCATTTGGTTGCGGAGCTTACTGTGCCCACTGTTCCTTCTCCGAGCCAATCTGGTCTTTCTGAGCTGGAGTGGTCGGTACCACTTAATGTGGATTCTGTTCCGGGACCCTCTTCTGTGTTCACGGAGCCGACATCTGCTCTGACTCTCTCTTGGCACCATCCGGTGAGTCTGGGAGCGGAGGTTCCCTGGTATGCCCCGGGAGGATTCTCTGCCCTGATCCACTTCGGTGCTGAGCCTACCCCTCAGAGTGTCTGCTTGGGTTAGCTTGGCTCCAACATCAGCCTCGGGTCCAATCTCCTTGGCTCCGTTGCCTTTCTCTGTCTCCTCTGAGCTGGGGGAGTCTTCGGAGGCAAGGTGATCCTCCTTTTGAGCTGATAAGCATGTTGTCTACCAATTCAGCACCACAGAAGGATACCAGTACTCGTCCCCCCCCAAGACACACACCGGCTACTGTCTCAGCACCACCCATTCAAGACAGCAGGGACCCAGAGCCTCAGGATCCCCCATTGGGTGAACCCCTTTCATCTGAGGTGAGGCCTCCCCAGAATATTCTTCTGAGGAGCCACCTCGGAAGAGAACCTGCAAGAGGAAGCATGTTGACTCCCCAGATGAGTCTGTCACTTCAGACACTGACCTGTCCACTGACGATATCTCATTTGCAGATATTCTAGAGATCCTTGATCAAGGAGGTGGCTGGCAGACCACCACCCCTCCTGATGAGGAGTCAGTGTTACCTGAAGGCTTTTGGGTCTCAAACTTCAGCCTCTTGCGTATCTCTCGTCAGCTTCTTTGGGCAAGGAATTTCTAACAGAGGGGAGAACCCGTAGCTATGGTGGTGGCAGCAGCCGCCAAGAAGGAACTTGCAGAGACTTTCTCATCTGTTCATCCTTTGAATAAAGATTCTCGAACGATGGACAGATACCGGAAGCATATCTTTTCTTCAACGACTTTCTCACTGTGATCGCTGAACTACTTATCCCATTTTACGAGGCTGCAGAGAGATTTCCTGAAAGCACTAAGATATGCTCTGTAAGCTTCATTAGCTGTAGGTAGTGAATGAAAAGGTCTCCTCCCAGCTGTCCACCTTTAAATTTATTGTCAACTCCTCCATGAGGCTCTTGTCATACGCAGCAGATGGAACGAGCAGGGCATCGGGTTTTGGAGTTTCCCTTAGGAGATGCTGCTGGATGCGCTTGTGCAGTTTTGCAGAGCCCTTTGTCTGCCTTTACTAATTCCCCTTTGATGGTGCCTTACTCTTTGGACCCAAAGTAAAAGACACTCTAACCCGATGCGAGCAGGAAGGGGAACCTCTCTCTGCCATTGGAGTATGTTTTCTTGTACCTTCAAAACCTAATCCTAAACGTCAGAAGAGTGAAAAGATGTGGTTCAAAAGATCCCATAGATTTTTACAAGGTGCACGGGGTGATAACTTCCCCAGGGGCAGAGGGGGAGGTAATAACTGTAGGCGCTGCCCCAGAGGCAGAGGGGGCCCACAAAGCCAGGGTGACTGTGATTCCGTTTGCGGACCCCCTTATCAGCACTCTTGAAAGGAGGCCCCACTGCTCTACTCTGGAGACGTTTATCAGTGTACCCAGTAGCCTGTTGAAATATCACAAACGACAAATGGGTACTAAATTTAATATCCAGAGGATACTCCATCCCTTTTTCCAAACCTGTCTCAGACAAAAACACTCCCAGATGGTCCACCCAATCTAAGGGAACAAGCAACTATAGAGATTTAAAAGTTGCTCCACAAAAGTCATCCAGGAAGTCCCCGCAGACCAAATAAGATTCGGAACTTACTCAATATTCTTTTTAGTGCCAAAAAGAACAGGGGACTAGAGGCCCATATTAGACCTCAGCAAGTTAAACTAATCTGTCGGGAAGTCAAAGTTCTGAATGGTGACACTGCAGTCTATTATTCCCTTTTTAGGGAAAGACAAATGGATGTGCTCGATAGACCTTCAAGATGCTTACTAATACATAAAAATGGACAGGACATCAAGAAGGTACTTTAGCTTCCGGCTGGGAGCCAGCCATTACCAGTTCAGACCTCTGCCCTTTGGTCTCACTACAGCCCCCAGAGTGTTCACCAAATGTATGGCAGTAGTCACTGCTCACTTGACACATCCAGGATTCTGTGTGTTTTCTTATCTGCCACCACCAGGCAACTACTACTACTTCAAGCCAGGGACCTAACTTTGGACAAATGCAATCAACTGGGCATTACAGTAAATTTTCAAAAAACTGCCTTGTTGTCTTGTCAACATATTACATTCATAGGCACAGATCTAGACACTTAAATCTATGGTAGCACATCTTCCAACAGAAAGAGTTATAGCACTCAGATAGCAGGTACTTCACCTCCTTCCCAAGCATGAAAGCAAAGATAATTCTACGCTTGTTAGGAACAATGGCCTCCACGATTACATTGGTTTCTCTTGCCAGAATGCACATGAGGATTCTTCAGTGGCTATTATTCTCCCAATGGCCACTTCAGGAGCTTCCCATGTGTCATCCGATCAGAATAACGGAGTCCTGCAATAATGACTTGAGATGGTGGATACACTCCACTCATGTGACAATGGGCAAGACCCTTTCTTCCACTTCAACCAATAGCTACAGTGACCATGGATGCTTCTGAGTTAGGGTGGGGGGGGCATTATCTGGGAAGAACAGTCCAAGGTTCATGGCAGGAACACGGGGCTCACTTGCATATAAATGTTCTAGAGATGAGCAGGCACTTCGACTCTCTCTCTAGGGACTATTGTGATCCAGTCAGGCTGTCTGTGGTTTGGTACATAAATAAGCAGGGGGGGGGGCCAGATCTTTCCCCCTTTGTCGAGAAGCCCTAAGAGTATGGCAATGGGCAGATGTCCTTCATGGATGCATCTGCAGTCATAACAACTGGGTTGTCCTGTCGTCAGGCAGCCCTTCGGTCAGCCGGATTCCAAAGTCCGGGTCCGGCTTCGGCTGATGTCGCACTTCACCCGACGTCATCTCTGTTGGTCTTCGGGTATAAAGGCATCAGCCGACGCCATTTTCCTCAGTCTTTCTTGCGCGTGGCGCCCAAGCAGAAGCTGTTCACAAGTGCCGGTCGGTCAGATCCAGAGATTACTACTTCCGAATACTACTTGAAGACTTCTAAAAGCTAAGTACCCGTTGGGACTCTTTCTTGCCTCAGCCGATGTCAGAAAAAGTCAATAACTGTTTAACTTGTGGGAAACAAATACCTCATAAAGATTTCCACTCTTACTGTTTGCCTTGTTTAGGCCCAGACCACGACGTAGCAGCCTGTTCAGCCTGTGCCTCATTCAACCGACGAGCGGCGTCGGTCGGAGTTTGCTGAACAGTTTTTCGGCTCAGATTTTGCGTACATTATGCCGTCGGATCCTCCGACTACCCAGATTGTTAAAAACCGCAAAGAAAAAGACCGACACTCGCGGTCCGCGGTTTCGGCGAAACCATGGTTAAGCAAACCGCGAGTGTCTCGGTTTCGGCCGAAACCGAGAAAACTGATCAAAGCACAGCTGAATCAATGACTACTACTGAGGCTCCTGCTACCTTACTTGAAACGGCCTCAGAAATCTTACCTACAGTGGTTACTAGTGACTTATCAGACACCATCCCTTTGGATGTCTCTACCCCGGCACGTGGTGCGGCTAGGCCTCCTGCAGCCATGTCTATTAAGGCCTTTGCCAGGGCTAAAGCAGCCAAATCTACTAAATCAGTGCCTGTTAAGCCCCCCTCTACTAGGCCCACTTCTAGTTCACAAATGCTTACTCTGGCAGAGGATTTAATATCCTTAATTAGGGGATCTCAATCTCACCCAGACAGGGCCTCTCAGCCCCCAGAAAATAGACCTAGAGCAGAGCCCCCCGAGCCTGTGTCCTCTGATTCCACGGAGGACTCTGATATTACAGACCAGCCAGAGGCTCATTTCTCCAATTATGAAGACTCAGATGCTGAAGAATCCATTCCAGCTGCTTCTCCACCAGAAGAATTCTCCTTTGGGGAAACCTTACATGCCATGCGAGAACAATTCCAATGGCAGGAACAGGATTTCTCAGATTCCAGAAAAAGACTTAGGACTTTTCTGCACCTACCACAACACAGGCCTTTAGCTATACCTCCTGTCCTCTCTGTTGTGGACGATGCATTTAATGATGTCTGCACTGCACCAGATTCCTTACCTCCAGCCCCTGTCAAACCAGACAGATTTTACAGGGTTCCAGACACTCATCACCACTTATACAAGGCCCCACTTGCAGACCCGAAACCATATCCCAGGGGCCTAAGGCAGCAGCCTCGACCACAGCAAAACCCTATTCCTTCTCAAAGGGAAGCCAGGTCTTTAGACAGATGGGGCAAAAGGTTTACACCTCTGCTACTCTCTCAGCTAGAGCTTTAAATTGTCAGTTTCACATGATACAATACCAAGAGTTTATGCTTGATCAGTTAACTAAAAAGCTATCCTCTGATGACTCTATAGATAAGAAATATATATTAGAAATGGTAAATAACATACAACAGGTTAGTAACCATTCCTTAAAATGTGGCTATGATGCACTGGAGGCTTCATTTAGATCAGCCATGACTGGCACAGTGATAAGAAGACATGCATGGCTGAAGGAACAGGTCTTACGGATCATGTTAAAGCTAAGTTATTAGATGCACCTATGGATAAGGCCAGTTTGTTTGGTACACCTGCCCAGCAGGTAATGAAGAAAATGGAAGAAAAGGCAAAATCTGTACAAACAGTTAAAGATTTCTTGCAGGTTCAACCCCCAAGGTTTAGCAGGAACTGGCCTGCCAAAAATTGGTCCTTTCCTGACTCCACAAGATCCCAAAGGGGCAGGAATAGACGTCCCAGAGGCAGAAATCAATCCAGAGGGGGTGCCTACAGAGGACGACAGTGGCAAGGTAATAACAGAGTCACAGACACAGCCACTGCCACTACAACAGCACAGTGACTTGATTCTAACTCCGCCTACCAGGGAGCAAATAGCAGCACCATTAGGCAGAAAATTAACCTTATTTTCGAAAAACTGGCACTATATCACAAAAGACAAGTGGATTCTGCAAACCATAGACCAAGGATACCGGTTCCACTTCCACACTTTACCAGTCAAAAGAGGAATGCCAAACCTGCCTCCAAATCAAAAAACAGAAGCTCTACAGCAGATAATGCAACTAACAAAGATGAGAGCTGTGGAAAAAGTGCCAATAACAGAACAAGGCAAAGGATTCTACTCCAGACTATTCCTAGTTCCAAGAAAGGAAAAAAGCTGGAGACCTATTCTCGACCTGTCCATCTTAAATACATACATCATTGTCCCAAAATTCAAAATGCTGACCCTCCAGCAACTACTTCCCATGCTGGGCAAGGAGTGCTGGCTGGTAACTCTAGATCTCAAGGAGGCATACCTGCACGTCCCCATTCGACCAATTTGCAGAAGATACCTCAGATTTCTTGCAGGATCAGAGCACTATCAATTCTCAGCATTGCCCTTTGGCTTATCTACTGGGCCCAGAGTATTCACAAAATGCCTGGCATCAGTAATCGCTCACTGCAGACTACAGGGAATCCAAATTTATCCATACCTGGACGACTGTCTGCTACAGGGGGACAACAAAAGCAAGCTGACAACAGATTTACAAAGGGTCATTTACTTGCTACAAGCACTGGGATACACAGTCAATTTACAAAAGTCAAGGCTGATACCATCCCAAACAAGGACATTCTTGGGCACGGAATTGGACACAGTAAAACAAATGGCATTCCTAACTGCAGAAAAACAAAAGAACTCCCTCTTTACTTCTTGGCACTAACAAAACAGAACAAGCTAACAGCAAGAAAAGTTCTACAGGCCTTGGGCTTCATGGCATCCTGCATAATCTTGGTTCCACATGCCAGACTACATATGAGAAAACTACAGTGGTACCTAAAGAATTTATGGTCCCACCACAGGCACAGCCTAGAAGCAGAAATTCCTCTAATCCCATGCCTAAAACAGGAGTTCCTATGGTGGGCTCAAGCATGCCAGTCAAATCCAGGCCTACCTTTCCACAACTATCAAGCAAGCCAAACCATCACAACAGCCGCCTCAGACCTAGGATGGGGGGCTCACATGCTGGACAAATGCGTACAAGGATTGTGGACACAGGACCAGCTCCATTTGCACATCAACCTAAAAGAAATGCTGGCAGTAAAGCTGGCAATCCAAAAATTCAGACCATTCCTCAAAGCAGGACATTTGATAAGGACAGACAACACCACAGTCATGTGGTACATCAACAAACAGGGAGGCACTCATTCATACCCCCTATGCAGAATGACTTTGGACCTTTGGAACCTGGCGCTCAGCTACAACATCCAGTTACAGGCAATGTTCGTACCAGGAAAGGAGAATACTCTAGCAGACATGTTAAGCAGAGCCACCTCGGATGCTCACGAATGGATGCTACACCCGGACATCTTCAAGGCCATCTCAAAGAAATGGGGAATGCCACAGATAGATCTATTCGCTTCCCCTCTCAATCACCAGCTCAAAAAATTCTGCACAAGGACGTTCCACCCACTTGCATGGAAAGTGGACTCGCTCTCCTTCAGCTGGAAAGGTCTGACAGCATATGCATTCCCACCTCTTCCCTTGATACACAAGGTATTACTAAAAATCAAGGAGGAACGTCCAAGGATAACCCTGATAGCTCCAAACTGGCCAAGACAACACTGGTACCCATTGCTGAGGAGCATGTCTCGGGACAAAATATGGCATATACCCCTGATGCCTTTGATGTTAACCCAGAACAACTACAGCATCATGCATCCAAACCTAAAAACTTTGCAACTGACGGCATGGAACATCACATAGCAGCAACTAATCCAGAGCTTTCCCAAAGGGTTAAAGACATTATCCTTGAAGCCCGCAGACCTTCAACAAGAAGGAACTATGCAGGAAAATGGAAAAGGTTTGTCATTTGGAGTGCTGAAAGAGGAAAAGATGTGTCCAATATGGACATTGCTAACATTCTGGAGTATTTGGCAGAGCTTCTACATACAGGCCTGTCCTATTCCTCCATCAAGATACATGCATCAGCTATTTCAGCAGAATACAGCTTTGATCCACCTGTCTTTTCACATCCTTTACTCAGGCAGTTCCTCAGAGGGATCAAGAATGTAAAACCTCCTAGGAAACCACCATTGCCAGCTTGGGATTTGAACTTTGTGCTGGAAAAGTTGACACTCGCACCTTTGAACCAGCAGCAACAGCAGACCTGCAGCATCTATCGTGGAAAACTGCTTTCCTACTGGCAATAACCTCAGCAAGAAGGGTTTCTGAACTTCAGGCCCTAATGGCAGTACAACCCTTCCTAATCTTCCACCAAGATAGAGTGTCCATGAGGACTAATCCTACATTTATGCCTAAGGTGGTATCCAGAGTGTCTTTAAACCAGGCAATCCACCTACCTACCTTCTTCCCAAACCCACAAAACAGAGGGGAAAGAATGCTGCATACCTTGGATGTACATAGACAGCTACGCTACTACCTGGACAGAACAAAAAGTAACAGAAAAACTGACCAGCTGTTTGTAGCCTATGCAACAGGAAGGGAAGGAAAAGCGATTTCCAAACAGACAATCTCCAAATGGATAGGAAATTGCATACGATTCTGTTACTCCTTTCATGGAAAACCAACTCCACAGAACATGAGGCCTCATTCGACAAGGGCAACAGCCACTACCACAGCCTTCTTACGAGGAGTGGCAACCAAGGACATTATTGAGGCGGCTACTTGGACCTCCGTGCATACATTTGCCAAGCATTATAATTTACCTCTGTATTCCAGATCCCGAGCAGGGTTTGCCACTGCTGTACTGCAAGGGATCCTATCCACACCATAATCTATTCTTCCTCCTCCCCTAGTTGGCTATGGTATTCTACCCAGTTGTTATGACTGCAGATGCATCCATGAAGGACATAGTACAGTTTTGTACCTACCATAAATGTAGATGTCAGAACTGGATAGCATCTGCAGTCAGGATTACCCTCCCTCCTTCCCCTCTGTGGTACTCCTAGGGTATTTACCCTCCTAATAGCTAGCTGGTGGGGGGGAGTCTCTTATGGTGTATTTGTTTGTATATATGTACAGACATGCTTATTTTTTGTGTTTGCCTTCTATCTTTTTGGAAACATTGGCATTTACCCAAAAATTTAGCCTTCCAAGAGGGCAACTGGCATCTGGGGCAAGAAACACTGAGGAAAATGGCGTCGGCTGATGCCTTTATACCCGAAGACCAACAGAGATGACGTCGGGTGAAGTGCGACATCAGCCGAAGCCGGACCCGGACTTTGGAATCCGGCCGACCGAAGGGCTGCCTGACGACAGGACAACCCAGTTGTTATGACTGCAGATGCTATCCAGTTCGGATATCTACATTTATGGTAGGTACAAAACTGTACTTTTCTTCCCAGCGCTTTCTAATCGCAACACACATTCTGGGGAAGTCCAGTGTGATAGCAGACAAGCTGAGCAGAGCAATACTAATGCCCTCACGAGTGTTCTCTCAATCAAAATGTAGTGGAAATTATTTTCTAAACATGGGGACAGTGTTGTTGTGATCTCTTTGCCACTCCCATGAATGCCAAGTGCAGCAACTATTTTACCCTAATTCCCCCTCCATGGGACACACCGAGAGACGCTCTTGCTCACGATTGGCCTTTGGGACTTCTATATGCTTTTCCACCGTTTCCCCTCATATCCAGAGTAGTTCAGAAAGACAAAGCTCTGGAAGCAGGATAATTGTCCTTGCCTCTTACTGGCCTCGCCAAGTTTGGTTCCCCTTCCTTTAGCTTCACCTTCAGTAGAAGCCTTGGATTTTGGACCCAGTGTCAGATCTGACTCGTATGTCAGAAGAGCTTCATCCTTTTCTTCACACCTTGAACTAACAGCTTGGCTCCTCCACTTCCCAATTTAGTCGGGCTTCACAATTTTATTCCTATGGTTAGACATATCTTAATGTCCTCCCATAAAGCTTCCACTAGAAAGCTATATTCTAATAAACGGAAGAGGATTTCTCTTTGGGCTGAAGATAAGAATATTGATTTTTTTTCTATTTCGGAATTTTTGGCAGAACTGTTTTAACAAGGCTCAGCTATAGCAACCATCCAAGTTCAACTTGCTGCATTTGTCTAATTTTCATATTGGTGATACTACTTCAGACTTAATGTTGCACAGGTTGTGTAGAACCTTCTTAAAAGGTTTTTCCTTACCAAGACCTCCCTTCAAGGAACCCCTTTCTCCTTGGGATCTAAATTTTGTTTCGTCTTATGTCACGCTACCTCCCTTCAAGCCTTCTTCATCTTCAGACCTCAAGTTCCTTTCTTTGAAGACCTTGTTTCTTGTGGCTATAACTTCTGCTAAAAGGGTGTCAGAATTGCAAGCTCTTTCCATTAAAGGTGTACTCCTGTGAGCCACCCAGGAAAAAGGTGCTAGGGAACGCTGACCCATCATTGTAAGAATGAAGGTGAGATAGAACAGCATAACATAAAGAAGTTATGCACTCACCATAACGTTCCATGTTTGTTGCTGCGTTCATTCTTTCCCCCTACCAAAGACTCCTTGTAGGCCTGGTAGATTTTCACTACTTTCAAGTGTTCTTTGTCTCAGCTTGTTTCTCCTGCCAGTACATTTAGTATGTACTTGTATATATGTATATATACATATGTATGTAGTGTACATATTGTTTGGTATTAGCAGCAAACAAGATCTGGGGAATTACACCACTCCATTGTGGGATACCTTCTTGCCATGAGCCAGGTTTGTGACTTTAAGGTAAGTATTCACCCAAGTTGGAGCTGAGGATTGGCTCCAAACCCAACATTATAAGAATGAACTGCGAGATGGACAACAAACATGGAATGTTATGGTGAGTACATAACTTCATTGGTGTCAGTTGCTTCAGAGGGAGTTGGGTATTTGTTTATTTTGTTACCCAGGATAGTGTAGTCATCAAAACTGACCATTTACAGGTAAAGCCATAGTAAATATATTCACAGACTAAATATGTTGAAAGCACTATTCTGCAGAGAAGAGCATAACAGATACTAGTCAACAAATTATCACATTTTCAAGAGTTTTTCAAAAAGTAATGAAATGGAAACATAATTTTAATGGTGATAAGTATTGAACCCAAAGAGAGGAGAAAAAGCTCAAGAAATGTGTAATGAAAGGAAGGGTTGTAGGGAAATAGTTTTGAGAAGTGTAGGCTTAAGTACTAAGTAAGAGTTTTATTTTTTTGATAAGGTTGTTAATTTTGAAATTTGAGGTAGGATGTTCAGGAGACGTGTGTTTTGTTGCAGATGGATTGTCTTCTTATGAAAATAAGCTCTTGTGTCCTGATGATGGGAGGTTAATGAGGTCATGTCATTTACTTGGGGGGGGGGGGCAGTGATTGACAGTGTTGGGACTAAGCAGGTGAAGACATGCTTTGTTTGTTCCATGTTTATTGTTGAGGTAATAAGATTGGGAGTGGTGTTGCTTGATTAACTTTTTAAGGTTGATATATGTATGATACAGGCTCTAATTCCATGTAAATAATGTAAACCTAATGCCTACTAAATTTTTAAGAATGTATGTGCTATTTGTACTGTCTCTTGCATACCTATTTTGTCTTCAAATAAGTTTACTTTTTTACACCATCCTAGGCTGAATCTAAAAAAAAAAGTGTATTGGATCAGTATTAACAAATTATACATAAAATACTTCATTTATTTTGGCAGCAGATTGCTCATGTTGTAACTTGTGCACTTGATGGACATCTTCGCCACAGCAGATCACCTTGCCCGCTCATGATTGGCAGTGGAGTTTTACGCTGTTGCTAGCCTGGCGCCCAACCTTCCAAAGAAGGCACACACCTGTACGCACTCACACCTAGGGCCATTTTCGAGTGTCCAATCCACCTACAGCATGTCTTTTGGGATGTGGGAGGAAAGCGGAGCACATGGAGGAAACCCACATGACCACAGGGAGGACATACAGACTCAGCACAGAAGGCACCCCAGCCGAGGATCGAACCAGAGAACCTCTTGCTGTGAGGTGGCAACGCTAACCTCTGCACCACCGCAGCCGCCCTTGTGCACTTGACAGACATGTCCCCAAACATGGAAACCTGCAAAGTTGTATGTTGTGAATGGGTTTGACCAGATGCTCAGGTACTTGAAAGTATGGGTATTTTCCAGTTGACTGCTGTCAGAGTCTGTGCTGCTGCTTTTCCTCATAAGTGTTAAGTTGGCAAACATTACTGCTTTTTTGTAAGTTTTCTCAGGTTAGCCTTAATAGTTATTCAAGGGTGCATATTGAGCCGAATCAAGCAGTTGTTAATTGTTAGCTGTTAGACTTTGAAATGTCAGATCCCTATATATCTGTGTGGGGTCAGCATAAAGAAGCTTATTGTGAATGCCAAGTAAAGTGATGCTGGAGTTAATTGAGTAAGCCTTGGGACCTGTAGGTTTTGTTTGCTGAAGTGACACTTTTCTTAAGCATTTACTTCTGATGAAAGTAGTCAGCGGACTGCTTCAGGGTAAAGGGACAGTTGGCAGCTCTTTGACCATTTGAATATGGACTACTGAATATAAAAGATTGTTGTCGCTCAAATGAGCCAGAGTTGTGTTTAGAGATGCAAATTTATTTATATATATATATATATATATATATATATATATATATATATATATATATATATATATATACACATATATTTTTTTTTCTTCTCCTCCCAGTAGACCTCTCTGTTCACCATCACTCTGTTAAAGATTGACCATTGGAGAGTCCCCCCCCCCATGCCCTATATCTTTTGTGTACACCAAATTTGCACAAGAAGGGGAATCACATTGGGCTGATCATGCTGGTCACCTTTCGCTTCCACAAGGGGTACTGCTTGCAAGGCAGTCTTGCTCTTATGGTTGGTGCTTTCCATGCTTTCTAGAGAAACTGTCTCATCCTTTTGTACTCACCAGTTGTCCACCCCCATCTCCTCTCCCAGCTGAGGCAAGTGGATTATGCCCTTTCACTACTTTGTGAGTATTTTCTGCTAGTTGTCAACCAACACGCAAGTTATGGAGCAGAAACGTATGTGCTTTTTACTGGCTTGGCAGTAAAGGTGTTGTATGCCTGTGGAAATCTAGGCTGAGGGTTATTCGGATCTTGCATAGTCTTAGAAAGTTGTAGATATTTTGCATAGCCATTGCAAATTTGGATGTAGCCACATCAGATAATTGGCATTTGATTAAGTTAAAGATGCTCCCTGTTGGGAACTCACTTGAATCAAAGGTGGATTGCTAAGTTTCATTTAGCTGTTGTGGTATCGTTACTTAAGTACCTCTTAAACTAGTTCAAATTTCCACTCTTAGTATATCTTTCTGCCAAACTGTTAATATGAAGCAGTTTGGAAGAGATGTAATCACACAGAGGCAGCTTTCAATGTTTCAGGAACTGCACCTTTGCTGTCTGTCAGATTTACAGTTAAAAAATTCTGTGGTTTAGCCTGTCCAAAAAAAATAAATAAATAAACATCCAAAAGC
The DNA here is from genome assembly GCF_019279795.1 of Protopterus annectens. Lineage (NCBI taxonomy): Eukaryota > Metazoa > Chordata > Ceratodontiformes > Protopteridae > Protopterus > Protopterus annectens. Next base: position 461,069,809 of record NC_056731.1, read on the forward strand.
TTCTTGGAGGTTGGCAAGGCATGATTAAGTTAAACAGAACTTGATACTGGGTTACCATTTGACTCATGTTCTTTTTAAGAAGCTGATAATTGTCTTGCAGTGGTCTCTTGTGTGTTTTGAAAATAATTGTAATGGTATTTTGTAGTTAGTTTGTGGTGTAACATGTCGTATCAGGCCAGATTTTCTCCTTGGCAACTGGGGTTCAAGTAGCTGCCTTGGTAGGGGGGGATCCAAGTAGGGAGGAGGGAAGTAAAGGGTTATGTCCTGCTTCCCTCTCCTGAGGAGAGAGGGTGGTTGCTGCTATTCAGGGAGCACTTGGGGGGGAGGGAGGTGTGATTTCTCTGTTAGAGATGGGGAAAACAACTCCAGTAATTCAGGGAAGGGGGTGAGGCTGTTTGCTGGTAACATCACTTTTGGAAGTGAGGGGTGCCTAGTGTGGGCAGCCTATTGCACATCCTGTTTCCACTATTCTAGCTAAACATCCAAGGGGTAGAAGTTAGGGCATAAGAAAAAAATACTGTTTATATCTCCTTGATGGCTGTCTGAATGATATCCCTTTCCAGTCAACCAGCCTTCTGGGAAAGAGGAATGGATGGACACATTTGCTGGCAGAGGCATCCCCCAGACTTCTTAGATGGCAGCTAACTTAAGTTGATTAGCACCCCCCCCCCCAAAAAAAAAACAAAAAAAAACTATAAGACTTCTCAAGTTAACTTCATTCTCATAGCAGAGATAAAGTGCGTAATATCATGTATAGGGTATTTGGTGTAGTATATGTTTTTTATTATAAAATAGTGGCAAAACCCAGAACATTAAAATTAAATAAGATGTCTGCATTAAACATACCTAGATATATTACCTTCATCTTTCAGTACACAATTACTCCTGTCTTGTGTTGCAGGGATTTTCACTTTTTCACAACTCTAATAGGGCACATGAAGAACATACAATAGGCTTGTTAATTTGCCACCTAAAAGCATAAAGTAGCCTTAATAATTTGGAGTTTAAATGCATAGGAAAAACTCCATTCCCGAGTTCCCTTCTGCGTACTTTATTTGCTGTCAAACTTGACTTAAACCCACAGTTTTTTAAGAATCGGTAGTGGCAGAATTCTCTACCTAAATGAGAACCAAGTGACACCTTTTGACAAATGTTAATCACAAAATCACTAATTCTGAGCTTTTAATTGTCTCCCGTTAGTCTACGTGCCCATTTCTGTGTACGTTGCAGCTGTCTGTATTTCACCTAACCTATTATCTCCCTAGGCCTCTGTGTTTATCATTCTGCCTTGAGTAGCAGTAATAGTAAAAGAGTACGTTCTAAATAAATGCTGACATCTCTAAATCCCAAGTAGCTATCCTTAAAGCTGTACAGGTTGACACAACTAATTAGAGAATCTTCAAGAATTAAGGTAATTAAGAGAGACATTGATTGGAAATGTGTTCCTAACATTCAAAATACTTTGCATAATCTCTGATTCCCATTACCTTAAATGAGATGGGCACACTGCACATGGCTTAAACCTACTATTTTTGTTTGGAAAACGTCATTAAAAAATTACTTCTGCTTTGCTGTAAGAGTTCAAATGTATTTATCTGATGCCCACAACCCACTACAGTAACTTCCTTTGAGCAATCTTATCTAATAGTTTGAAACCTTTCTAAACATTTAAAGTTCTTTGGCCACATTATATGGAAAGAAAATAAATTTCTCTGGACCCTTGGTTAACAACCAAGACCAAATTTGCTGTGATCAAAAGAGATTAATTGTGGGAAATCCAGAAGTCTCAGTGGACCCCTTCAGCTTTACAAAACTCTTAATTGCTGAAGAATAACATTGCATCTCTGATTTGGATAACATAAGAAAAGATGCCACGCAAGTAAAAGTTTGGAGAGCTTAAGAGAAAATCGGCTGGGAAAGCGGGAAGAATCTTGCAGCTGTATACCAAAAACCAGTTACATTTTATCTTAGATACATGAGATGGTTTCTAGTAATTAAGAGGAAAGACTAAATCAAATTTATAAGAAGTGCTTAAAACAAGTTAACACTGAAGGGATATATAAAGTCAAGTAACAAGACTGGAAAAAAATAGTAGCTTTAACTAGATTTTCATAAGAATTGATAAAGTAGCAAAAATCTCAGACCCTGATACGAAGTGTTGGCTGAGCATAAAGCATATCAAGGAGAGCCATTAGTATAGTTAGAAAACTGATCACATAAAGCATAAACAGTGCCAGTTTCTCTGTCAGAGAATGTGGAATGGACTGCGTTTTATTTTATGCTAGTAAAAACCAGCAACTGGGGTGGTGTTGCCTAGCAGGCACTTTGTATATGCTGAAATGTGGACGTCAGAAATTGGGTAAGACCTGTAGTAATGAAAGACCCAGTTGTTCCAACAGAGAAGATGCACCTAATAAAACTGTGGAGGAAGGGAAAAATAAAAAATTGGGGACACCAGAGTTTTTGTGGAGTATTTGCTGTATACCAAGTAAAAGAGAAGGAAGTTTGTTTTGGTAATGAGGGGATTTGAAGAGGCAGGCTTGAGGTTCAAGTTGTTATACCCATCTGTCTTTGTTCCTTCAGAAAAAAATAATGTTGTATCCGCATACAGGATGTTCCACAACAGGATGTGGAAGGAAAGGTGTAGCTAGGAAGAGAGCTGGAGTGAAGTTTAAGGGAAGGCAATACTTCAGTAGTTTATATAATGCTTTATTGAATGGAAATTGATAAAATGTATACTGCAGAAATATTTTTGTCTAATGCTGTATAATTACCCTTGTCACCTTGATAAAATTTAATGTTTGTTTAAAAAAAAAGCCAGCAAGTTGAAAGGTACTCTGGTTCTAACGTTTCTAAAAACAAATCGGTAGAAACTTCCACTAAAGCTTTCTTCATTATTTCAGAGGAGAATGCGCAGGTGTTGGAAAAAAAAAAGTCCAATTGCAAAGTAGAAAACTCACAAGTCCCTTATATTCAAAACCAGTGACTGGCTTTGGAAGACCTAGGTGATGAGAAATGCCAACAAATGGGTGGGAGCATCAATCCTACTAGAAGTAGCTTGGACATGTAGAGAGTGATTCTGCAAGAAGTGAATTAAGTTCTTGAAGTTTTGATGACTGCCTTTAAACTGGTGGGAGAATTGTGAAGGATAAACCTAATTTTATGTCATTAACAATTTGAAAGACACTTAATGGACTGCAGTGATGATAAAATGTTTAACTTGCTAATCTGTCCATACGTTTCCAGATGTAAATTGCTTGTTTTGTAATGAAAGCCTGTAGTTTGAAGTGAAAGATAATTAAAGTGCAAGTTTTTTTTTTTGGGGTGGGGTGGGGTTATCAGGGACTGCTGTACATGTTAGCGATAAAAATAAGGAAGTAATTCTTTTTTTTTTTTTTTAAGTCCATACTGTATACAGCCACTGCATTGTAACAGTAAAGAAGTGATAACATAATATTGTGGTAGTTTGCTGGTGGGATGTAAATGTCATCTTCGTTCGGCTGTTCCCGTTAGGGGTCGTCACAGCGGATCATCTGATGTCTTTCAAGGATGCATCTGCAGTCATAACATATGGGTTGTCCTGCCTCAGGCAGCCCTTCGGTCGGCCGGATTCCAAAGTCTTGGTCTGGCCTCGGCTGATGTCGCACTTTCCCCGATGTCAGGGGTATAAAAGCATCAGCCGGCGCCATTCCTCAGTCTTTCTTGCCGTGCGGTGCCCGAAGCAGAAGCTGTTCGCAAGTGCCGGTCAGTCAGATCCAGTGATTTCACCTACCGAAGACTTTGAAAAAGCTAAGTACCCCGTTGGGGACTCTTTCTTGCCTCAGCCGATGTCAGATAAAGTAAATAATTGTTTAACTTTTGGGAAACAAATACCTCATAAGGATTTCCATTCCTACTGCCTTCCTTGCTTAGGCCCAGACCATGACATATCATCCTGTTCAGCCTGTGCTTCCTTCAACCAACTCTTAGATGTCGGTTGGAGTTTTTTGGGGCTAGTTTTGCATATAAAATGCCGTCTGAGACTCCGACATCACATTTGGTGAAAAACGGGAGGATTAAGGGACACGACCGCGGCGGTTGGTTTGGCTGAAACCACGGTAAGGCCGTGTCTCTGTTAACTGAGTCCTTGGAGATTCCTTCATCCGAATCCATTCAAAAACCAGTATCCAGGATATGTCCGACACCATACCTTTGGACATAACTACTCCTGCGGCAGCTAGCATGTCCATTAAGGCCTTTTCTAGGGCTAAAGCTGCTAAACTTTATAAAGCTTTGCCACCCAAGACTACCTCCCAGAGGCCTTCCTCTAGTTCTCAGATCCTCAGCCTTGCAGAGGACCTTATTTCTTTAATTAGAGGTTCACAACCTCACCCGGACAGGGCCTCTCACCCTCCACCAGACAAAAGGCCCTGGACTGAGCCTTCTGACCCACACTCTTCAGATGAGTCCACGGATGGTTTTGAGTTGTCAGACCACCAGGAGGGCTTATGCCCTATGAGGATTCTGATGCTGAAGAATCTATCCCTTCAGCCTCCCCTCCTGAAGAGTTTTCCTTTGGTGAGACTCTACACTCCATGAGAGAGCATTTTCAATGGCAAGGTCAGGAATTCTCTGATTCTAGAAAAGATTAAGGACCTTACATTTGCCTCAGCATAGGCCCTTAGCTATACCTCGTGTTTTGAATGTAATTGATGATGTGTACAATGATGTCAGTACAGCCCTGATACTCTTCCCCGGCCCTGCCAAACCTGATAGATACTACAGGGTCCCGGATTCTCATTTCCATCTGTATAAAGCCCATTCTGCAGACCCAGAAACTATTACTCTGGGCCCTAAAGGAGTTTGCCACTGCCAAAAATCCTCTACCTTCTGAAAGAGAGTCTAGAGCTTTAGAGAGATGGGGAAAGAAGGTATATACTTCTGCAACTCTTTCCGTCAGGGCACTAAATTGTCAATTTCATATGATACAGTACCAAGAGTATTTGTTAGATGAACTGAACAAGAAGCTTTCTTCTCCTGAGCCCCTTGACCGTAAATCCCTTCAGGATTTGGTACACAACTCACAGCAGGTTAGCAATCATTTCTTAAATGTGGTTATGATGCATTGGAGGCTTCATTTAGGTCAGCTATGACTGGGGCAGTTATTCGTAGGCATGCCTGGCTGAAGGAACAATCTTTGCCAGACCATGTTAAAGCTAAACTCCTGGATGCTCCAATGGAGAAACAAAATTTATTTGGCTCCTCTGCTCAGGAGGTCTTAAAGTATGAAGAAAAGGCAAAATCTGTGCAAACGGTTAAGGATTTCCTGCAAGTACAACCACCGAGATTCAGCAGAAACTGGCCTACTAAGAATTGGTCTTTCCAGACTCGGACAGAGTCCAGAGAGGCAGGAACAGACGCCCCAGAGGCAGAGGCCAATCTAGGGGCTCTTACACAGGCCGTCAGTGGCAGCCTGCCAACCAGAGAGGTAGTGCAACAGCAGCAACAACAACTACTACACCAGGACAGGCTCAATGACTTTACTCTGATTCCGCCCACCAGGGCTCAACTGGAAGCACCCTTGGGCAGAAAGCTTGCTTTATTCTCAAAAAATTGGCATTATATTACAAGGGACACATGGACACTGCAAATAATAGACAAGGGATACAGGTTCCACTTCCACACTTTGCCAAAAGCGGAATGCCAAACCTACCACCAAATCAGAGGGCAGAGGCTTTAAAGCAGATCAACAACTTGCTTCAGATGAAAGCTATAGAAAAGGTATGACTTTCAGAACAAGGCCAAGGATTTTACTCCAGACTATTCCTTGTACCAAGAAAAGAAAATCAATGGAGGCCTATTCTCGACCTGTCCGCACTGAATACTTACCTCATTGTGCCAAAATTCAAGATGCTGACCCTACAGCAACTTCTTCCCATGTTGGGCAAGGAGTCTTGGCTGGTGACTCTAGATCTCAAGGAGGCATACCTGCACATCCCTATTCGACCAAACTGCAGGAGACACCTCAGATTTCTTGCAGGATCAGAGCATTATCAATTCTCAGCATTGCCCTTTGACTTATCTACTGCGTATTCACGAAATGCCTGGCATCAGTAATTGCACACTGCAGACTTCAGGGGATTCAAATCTACCCATATCTGGACGACTGCCTTATACAAGCGGACAACAAGGTAAATTTGATAAAAGACTTGGCCTATGCCATCCACCTACTACAGGCATTGGGATACACAGTCAACATCCAAAAATCAAGACTGATTACATCCCAAAGGATAACCTTTCTGGGTGCGGATCTAGACACAACCACCCAAATGGCCTTTCTCACAGAAGAAAAACAACTTCCGGATTACTTCATGAATCTGACAAAACAAGCTCAGCTTACTGCAAGGAAAATCCTGCAGGCCCTGGGTTACATGGCATCCTGCATAATTCTGATACCACAGGCCAGGCTGCATATGAGAAAATTACAATGGTATCTAAGGAGTGTATGGTCTCAACACAGTCACAGTTTGGAAACTTTGTTACCAATCATTCCTTGCCTTCAAAAGGAATTCCTGTGGTGGGCTCAGGCCTGCCAGTCCAACAGAGGGTTGCCTTTCAACAAACCAAAAACAAAACAAACCATCACCACGGACGCTTCAGACAGAGGATGGGGAGCACACATGGAGGACAAATGTATCCAAGGCCTATGGTCTCAAGGACAGCTACACATGCACATAAACCAAAAGGAAATGCTGGCAGTAATGCATGCAATCGAGGCTTTCAAACCCTTCCTCCATCAAGGCCACCTGTTAATAAGGACAGACAACACTACGGTCATGTGGTACATAAACAAGCAGGGAGGCACACACTCATACCCTCTATGCAGGCTGGCTATGAATCTATGGGAACTATGCCTGAAACTCAATATCCAACTGCAGTCCCAGTTCGTGCCAGGAAAGGAAAATACACTGGCAGACAGCTTAAGCAGAACTACCATGGATGATGGATGCTGCACCCAGACATCTTCCAACTCGTAACAAAGGCATGGGGAACGGAGATAGATCTGTTCCCTCAACCATCAACTGAAGACATTCTGCTCAAGGACATACCACCCACAAGCTTGGTGGACTCTCTCTCTTTCAGCTGGAAAGCTCTAAAAGTATATGCCTTCCCACCTCTCCCTTTAATGTACAGGGTTCTACTGAAGATCAGGGAGGAACAGCCAAGAGTGATTCTGATAGCTCCAGACTGGCCAAGGCAACAGTGGTATCCACTATTGAGGAGCATGTCACAGGCAAAACCATGGCCTCTCCCCCTATGGCCTCTTCTTCTCACGCAGAACAATTTCAAGATCATGCATCCCAACTTAAAAACATTGCAGCTAACTGCCTGGAAAATTCCTTAAATCCAAAACAAAATGTTTTATCACAGAGAGTGAAGGACATTATCATGGAAGCTCGCCGGCCTTCCACAAGGAAGACATACTCGGCGAAATGGAAAAGATTTCTCATTTGGAACACATCAAAAGGCTTCGATGTGACAGTGGCAAGCATGACACATATTCTGGAATACTTAGCAGAACTGTTCCACAATGGGCTTTCCTATTCTTCCATTAAGATTCATGCCTCAGCAATTTCAGCAGAATACAATGTGGATCCACCTATCTTCTCACACCCTCTCCTCAAGCAATTTGAGAGGGATCAAAAATATCAAACCTCCAAGAAAACTCCCTTTACCTGCTTGAGATCTCAACTTTGTCTTGGAGAAACTAACACTTCCTCCCTTTGAACCAGCAGCATCAGCGGACCTACAGTTTCTGTCTTGGAAAACTGCATTCCTTCTGGCAATAACTTCAGCAAGAAGAGTATCTGAGTTACAAGCATTAATGGCAGTACAGCCATTTCTTATCTTCCATCAGGACAGAGTTACACTAAGAAAATCCTACTTTTATGCCAAAGGTGGTATCTAGGGTATCCTTGAACCAAGCTTTTCACTTGCCTACGTTCTTCCCAAATCCACAGAATAGAGGGGAAAACTCTGCACACCCTGGATATACACAGACAACTACGCTACTACTTGGACAGAACTAAAAGTAGCAGAAAAACTGACCAACTATTTGTAGCATATGCTGCTGGGGTGCAAGGAAAAGCAATTTCCAAACAGACAATTTCAAAATGGATAGGAAATTGCATTCGATTTTGTTACTCCTTTCATGGAAAGTCAGTTCCTGCAAACATCAGGCCTCATTCCACAAGGGCCACGGCCACCACTACAGCCTTCCGGTGGCTACCAAGGACATTTTAGAAGCTGCTACTTGGAGCTCCGTGCATACATTTACCAAACATTACAATCTATCTTTATACTCCAGATCCAGAGCAGGCTTTGCTACTGCAGTCCTGCAGGGGATCTTAACTACACCATCTTTTTCTTAGTACCTCCTCCCCCAGATTGGCTATGGTATTCTACCCATATGTTATGACTGCAGATGCATCCTAGAAGGACATAGTACAGTTTTGTACCTACATAAATGTAGATGTCCGATAGGAATGCATCTGCAGTCAGGTTTATCCTCCCTCCTACCCCTCTGTGGTATTCCTAGGGTGCTTACCCCTCTTTTAGCTAGCTGGGGGAATCTATTATGGTGTATTTGTTTGTGTATACATGTATATATATAATTTTGCAAATGTTTGGAATTCTATTGCATTTATCCAAATTTAGCCTTCCTAGAGGGCACCTGGCATCTGGGGCAAGACAAACTGAGGAAAATGGCGTCGGCTGATGCTTTTATACCCCAGACGCTCTGACGTCGGGGAAAGTGCGACATCAGCCGAGGCCAGACCCAGACTTTGGAATCCGGGGCTGCCTGAGGCAGGACAACCCATATGTTATGACTGCAGATGCATACCTATCGGACATCTACATTTATGGTAGGTACAAAACTGTACTTTTCCATTTCTTCCTGTCCTCTGTTACTTGCTCTGTCACACCAACCACTTGCATGTCCTCTCACCACATCTATAACCTTATCTTAGGCCTTCCTCTTTACCTGTTACCTGGTAGCTTCATCCTTAGCATCTTTTTCCCAATATACTCAGCATCCCTCCTCAGCACATGTCCAAACCAACGTAATCTTGCCTCTCTGGCTTTGTCTCCAAACCTTCCAATATGGGCTGACCCTCTAATATACTTATTCCTGATCCTGTCCACTCTCGTCACACCCAGTGCAAATCTTAACATCTTTAACTCTGCCACATCCATCTCTAACTCCTGCCTTTTTGTCAGTGCCACTGTCTCCAACCCATATAACATAGCTGGTCTCAATACCGTCTTGTAGACCTTCCCTTTCACTCTTACTGGTACTAGTCTGTCACAAGTCACTCCTGACACACTTCTCGACACACTTCTCCACCCACTCCATCCTGCCTGTACTCTCTTCTTCACCTCTCTTCCACACTCACCATTACTCTGAACTATTGATCCCAAGTATTTAAACTTCTCCACCTTTGCCATCTCTACTCATTGCATCCTCACCATTCTTCTATCCTCCCTCTCATTCACACACACACATTTTGTCTTAGTCCTGCTGACCTTCATTCCTCTTCTCTCTAGAGCTTATCTCCATCTCTCCAGGGTCTCCTCCATCTGTTCCTTACTCTCACTACAGATCACAATGTCATCTGCAAACGTCATAGTTCATGGATGGTGGGATGTAAATGTGCACTGTTAAATTTAATTCTGTATACATTTAATATCTGTGTGTATGTGTGTGTATATATGTATGTATGTGTGTGTATGTATATATGTGTATATGTGTATATATGTGTGCATATATATATTTGTGCTTATTAAAAAAAAAAAAAAAAAAAAAAAAAAAAGAGGAGGTGATTACAATTATGACAGTTCTTTTTTTGCATTTACTAAATAATTAGCCTGGGTTGTTCATTAAGATAAGTAATCCATGTGCTAGCAATTAATCATGAGGTCAGAACTGTGTCCTATTAGTAGAGAAGTCTATGAAGTACATTACAAGTAACTTTTAAAGTGACATTCATTTTAAATTTATTAATAGGGGTAGAATACTAGTTTAATTTGCAACTTTTATAGTTCGGCCCTGGAGATTTTATTTATTTTTTATTTATACCATTTTAAGTACAGAATACAGACATGGAATTGCAACATGCGGTTTGACAGAGTAAAAGGTAATCACTAGTTATATAATGCAAATGTAGTTTGAAACATAGGGAAGGACACAAGAAATTTATAATTAGGAGACTGAGTAGAGAGATTAATAGGTGAATAGTAGGGTAATTTCCTTTAAAATGTAATTTTAAGCCTAGTATCCAAAGATCTGTGAGGTGAAGACCTTAACCATTAAGCCAAACCTGGCACATACTACAAATTTAGGTTGAAATGATAAACGTAGTGAAGGAAACGGCATTTGGGTAAAGGGAGAAGACCAATAGGGAGAGTAAGAGAGTGGTTGAGAAAGTTTAGTTCTGTTGGAGTATATATTCTGTACAGGAACAAACCACTTGCTGACAAACAGGATAAACGCCCAGTGCTCCAGAAAAACTTGAATAATATTAATGAAACCAAAAGGAGCAACTAGGCTGATGCAGAGTCACAAGTAGAAATGAAAGGCAAAATCCTCAGGTTAAAATCCAAATGAAAGGCAAAATCCTCAGGTTAAAATCCAACTTTAATTCCACTGCAGGTCAGATAAGCGCTTTAACTCATTCATTTGAGCTTCATCAGATCATGTAACAAAGACCTTCAAGTACATAGGCTACATTTATACAGTTAAAACATCTCCTATTGGCTGCTTCTTGTTGCATATTCATGAGTTAATCTAAGCTTAAAGATATATGCACATATAAACATACTGAGATGTATAAAATGAATATAAAAAACATATAAAAAAACTCTCCATGAACACTCAAGATGCTCTAAGAAATATGTATATATATGTCAGAAGAAATCTATTTCAAGGGGTAAAAACATATATGTGCCATCATTTATTATAAAATCTACAAACATTCCTCCGTTTGTTTAACATAGGTTTAATGGAGGCTCTCTCATTGAGACCTAAACCCCTATCTGCTATCCACATACTCTCCAGTCTTTACAGTCCATAACCATCAAACCAGCTGATAAAGGTGGTCGGATAGTAGTTATGGACACTAGCAAATATCATGATGCTATGATTAAACTCTTGGAAGATGATTTCTATTTACAAGTTAACGAACAAATAGTGCAAGCCACTATTAGTCACATAAACAATATGTTGTTAGATATGTTGAAAGGTGATGTCTTGGATCAAGAATTGTTTGACTACCTCTTCGTTAAGAATCCACTTGTACCAACAATACATGGGTTATCTAAGATTCACAAAGACTCCATTGACCCACCAATGAGACCCATAGTGTCTGGTCAGGGTTGGATCACTGAAAACCTTTCTGTCTATGTTGAGAAACATTTATATTAAATAAGAACAAAGTTGTACTGAAAGATTCCAAACAGTTTTTAACAGATTTGTATGACTGCTTAGGTGGCATTTGTGACGTTGCTAACTTGATTTTTGTAACGTTTGACATCAAGTCCTTGTTCACTGTGTTACCAAATAACATAGGCCTGATTTATATCACTGAGTATTTACTCTTACATAGTGAATATACATCAGTTAAAGTAGACCTCATTGTACATTTCCTTGAACTCATTTTGAATAACAATCTGTTCACCTATGACAAGTTTTACCAACAGCGAGGGTGGGGTGAGCCCATACACTGCTGTGCCAACAGCTATGCAAACATGTTTTTGGCATTTTGGGAATTTGAGAGTCTCTCTAATTTAGAAATGTTTAAACAACATGTGACTTTTTATACGCGTTGGATGACGTTTTTGTTTTATGGAGAGGCAGTGTTGATGATTTGTTTGTGTTCCATACTATATTGAACAACCTCACTGGCTATTTAACCTTCAGTATGAATCATTCTAGAGAGAAGATAGAATTTCTTGACTTGTATATAGAAAAGTTAGCATGTGGTTTGATTAATACAGGTGTCTATAGGAAACCTTGCTATTTTAATACTCTATTACAGCGTGATAGTATGCACCCACAGCATATTTTTAAGAATATCATTAGAGGCCAGGGGATGAGAACCTCTAGGCTAAATGCCACAGAAGAAGGCTTCCTAAATGAAGTGAGTGACCTCAAGATAAGGCTAGAAGAACAGGACTATAGCTCACAAGAGATTGAGTCCAATCTCTTAGATGTCAATAAACTTAGACTGAACAGAGCAGCCCCTTATTTTGGACCAGTTATTACTGGCGGATCCGTTACAACAGACAATGGTAGAGATGATAGATCAACTCATGTAAGGGTTTCTTTACCATATAGTACTGATTGTCCAGCAATCAAGAATATTATTACGAAACACTGGCCTATTCTCTGTACTGATGACACCATCGGTAAACTTGTGGGGACTAAACCCTCTTTATATAGGAACAAATTAAATTTAAGGAGAATGCTATGTTGTTCAAAAAGGGATGAATGGTCAATGCCTCTTGAACACACAAAACCATGTGGACGCTGTAATTATTGTAATTCTCTTGACCCCAGTCCATTTTTTGAACATCCTGACATGCACACTAACTTTAGCATGCTGTAGCTACCGTGATACTACTCATATAGTTTATTTGGCAGTGTGCCAAATATGTGATGCATTTTATGTTGGCAAAACCAATCACGCTTTAAAGACAGGATAAGAGAACACCTTTACCACATTAGGAAGGCTTCACCTCACAATGCCTTAGCTAAGCACGAGCCCAAGCAGGTCCTGAACATTATTTCCTATTTAGAGCTCTTGAGAATATTAAACCCAGTATACGAGGAGGTGACATCAGGAACCATACTGAGAGTAAGGAGAGTATGTGGATAGTTAGATTGAGAGCAGATAGGGGTTTAGGTCTCAATGAGAGAGCCTCCATTAAACCTATGTTAAACAAACGGAGGAATGTTTGTAGATTTTATAATAAATGATGGCACATATATCTTTTTACCCCTTGAAATAGATTTCTTTTGACATATATATACATATTTATTAGAGCATCTTGAGTGTTCATGGAGAGTTTTTTATATGTTTTTTATATTCATTTTATACATCTCAGTATGTTTATATGTGCATATATATCTAAGCTTAGATTAACTCATGAATATGCAACAAGAAGCAGCCAATAGGAGATGTTTTAACTGTATAAATGTAGCCTATGTACTTGAAGGTCTTTGTTACATGATCTGATGAAGCTCAAATGAATGAGTGAAAGCGCTTATCTGACCTGCAGTGGAATTAAAGTTGGATTTTAACCTGAGGATTTTGCCTTTCATTTGGATTTTAACCTGAGGATTTTGCCTTTCATTTCTACTTGTGACTCTGCATCAGCCTAGTTGCTCCTTTTGGTTTCATTAATATATTCTGTACAGTTGAAGAACTAGGTGGGTGTAACTGGATGAGTGTAGCCAAACATGGCTGTACCCTGGTGACCAAGTGGTAATTGCACTTGTGTACAAGGTACACATTTGAAGAGCAAGTTTAATTTCCTTTAAGAGTTCTTGAAAGAGAAGGAGTCTGAGAGGGGTAGAAGGGATCACACTAGGCATTTGGAGCATGTTTAATGTGGCTCTACTCAGTCCTCCCCAAAAAACTAAGTGCCAGCAGATTGCCGCTGTTTATTCAAAACAAATACAATAATGAAAAGTGCTTTCATCCCTGTGTAATACGAGAATTCATCAGGTAAAACATTTTTTTAATTAACTTCGCTATATAAGGCTGCATATTTTTAATCATGATGCCTTTCTTAATTACATCAGTCAGATAATAAAACAGCTCAAAATTCTCTTAAAACAAATGATTTCCTTTTAAAAACTAATATATGTAGATTACCAGTCCCTTAGTAAAATTAACAATGTGTGTGCATGTGTATACACGCACACTTTTTCTATCACAATAAATTTAAAATAATGCCCTCAATGTTCTACAGTAGTCATCTTTACTTTTTTTTTCATATTGATGATTGTATACTGTATCCCTTAACTTTCTTTCAGACATGACCAATATAAACATTTGGCAAAGTGCTCCATAAACTATTCCCATTGTAGTACAGTTATATTTCCCTTTTATTTTAAAAACATCCATTTATTTCAAAAAGCTCACCAGTATAATTAAGCTTGCATAGTGAACAATTAATGTTGACTATGTCTCCAAAAATGGAAATTTGGTAGTTACCAGTGATGAAGTGGGTTGAGGACTCCAGTGTACTTTGACCCATGCCAGGGACCTGTGCTAATGGTGGGAGGAGTATATGTGCCCCTGTTGGTCAATGTATGCCCGCCATAAAGCCCAGCAGCCCTGAGTCAGTAAGCTACTGGCTGTCCAGTGTCTAGTTGCCCAGCCTGGGTTATCTGGGATAGCGCTGTTGATTGAAAGCTGGATGTCCAACCAACCAACCTGCCAAACATGAACCGAGAATTGCTACGCTTAATGTAGGTTCACTGACATAACACAGCTTGGAAGTGGATGACATGATGATACTGAGGAGGCTGGACATCTTATGTATCTAGGAGACTAGATGGAAGGGCAGTGCTGCAAAGCCACTTGGCTTTGGATCCAGAGCCTACTACTCAGGTGGAGGGCAGGCTAGAAATCAGAATTAATGACTAGACTCATGGCACTCTGACTCCAGTGTAATGATAGGGCAGTATTGATAGTCTCAGCCTACGCCTCACAGCAGGGTTGTGATAGTGAGGAAGAGTGCATTCAGACAACAATTGCAGGACAACATGAATTGGTGTTTATAATGGGTGACTTGAATGCACATGTCAGGACAGAGAGAACCGGATACAAGTACTTCTTGGGTCCCCATGGGTGGGGCAACAGGAATAAAGGAGAAGCCATTCCAGACTTCTGTCTGGCAAATGGCTTGATGTAGCCAATGCATGCTTTAGAAAGAGAGATGGACACAAGATCACTTACAAGAGTAGTCAACATGCAATTCGGGTGGACTTCCTCCTAGTAAGGAAAAAGCATTGCGGCAGAATCCATGATTGGAAAGTCATCCCCAGTGAAACAGTCAGCCCACAGCATAAACCACTTGTTGCCACAATCGGCAGCAAGCAGTGGTCAGAGAAAGCTGTAAGGTCAACAGAGACCAGGTTGAAGACCTGGAAGTTGACTGGAGAGAAAGCACAACAGTTCAAGGAATTACTCTGGGCTCTAACACCCCAAGAATAGGAGGAAATAGATGGAGTTGAAGAAGAATGGCAGTGCCTAAAAACAGCATGTGTTGGGACTAAAGTCAAGATATGTGGCTGAGCCAGGTATGGAAATAAGGTACATAAGTAAAGCTGGTGGTGGAGTGCTGAAGTCCAGGGCGTCGTCAAAAGAAAAAAGGCATGCAGGAAGAAGTGGGAGACAGACTAACCAGGCTAGGAAGGACTATTGGCTAACGAAGCTAAGAAAGAAGCTTCAGTAGCAAAGAAAAAGGTATTGGAGGCACTGTACCAACTTCTGGAAAGTGACTTGGTAAGGGGCACAAAGAAACTAGATCAGGTTGCAAGGCAAAGACAAAGATAAAGATAGTCAGACACCCTTCATAAGGGATGCCAGCAGCAACCTGCCCATCAGCCCAGAGGACATCAATGGCAGATATAAGGTGTATTTCCAGCAGCTTCTGAATGAAGAAAAATCCACAGAAGCTGTACTGCCCCAGAAACAGCATACGATGAGAGAAGAGTAGTAGTCTACCCTAGAGGAAGTAAGGACAGCACTAAGAAAGATTGTCAGGGAAAGCAGGAAGGTCAGATGAGGTCACAGCAGGTAAGATAAGGAATGCTGGGTGAGATGAGGGAGAAATGGCTCCTGAGGGTAGTAATAGAGTGGGGAGAGAGGCGTATCCCAGATGACTGGACAGTTCAAGCGTATCCACAACTGTGGGCAGTACAGGGGCATTAAACTGCTATCACTTCGCAATACATTTCTCCAGAGGGTGATAAACGGATATGCAGAGTAGTAGATTGTAAGATAGGAGATGAGCAGTTTGGTTTCAGATCATGATGCATCACAACTGACCTGATGTTTGCATTCAGACAGATACTTGAAGAAGCTAGAGATGAGTGTGTCCAGCTGGGTATTCCTAGACTTGGAGAAAGCATATGACAAGGTCCCAAGAAAGCTGATCTGGGCAGTACTGCAGTGGTTTGAAGTCCCAGAAACACTGGTAGAATTAGTGCAGGGCTCTGTACAAGAACCCAATGACTCAAGTATGAGCAGTGTTCGGCCTCATAGAGGGATTCTCAGTGGGTTTAAGTGGACATCAGGGTTCAGCTCTGACCTCACTGTTCATACTGGTGATAGACTGCTTTAGCAAACAGGTTGGAGGGGATGGATCAACAAAGCTGCTGTACGCAGACGATGTGGCAGTACAGGCAGAATCTGAGCTAGAACTTCAGCAAAGGATAGGAGAATGTAATGCAAATCTGAAGGCACATGGGATGAAACTGAGCGCATACGGTGGTAATGGCAGCAAATTGGGGAAAATCAGACAAAGCTGAGAATACAGATAGAAGGAAAGTTAGTGGAACAGGTTAACGGCTTCATGTATCTGGGAGGAGTAGTTGAGAAAAGGTAGTGTGAATGGAGAGGTCAAAGCTAGAATCTGGGGCTGCAGCCAACTGGCATGGAGTATTGGGTGTAGTATGACACAAGAATGCCAAATAACCTGAAAAGTAAGGTGTACAAGACAGTGGTGCGACCAGCAGTACTACTGATGGTGCAGAAACCTGGGCAGTAAAGGCAGAATAGTTGAAGTTAGAGGTGATGGAAATTAAGTGACTGAGAGAGGTAATAGGATGCGCACTGTGGGACACACGAAGAAATGAGGACATAAGAGCAGAAGCCAGAGTAGCTCCAATTGCAGAAAAGGTCAAATAGAACTGATTACGGTGGATTGGGCATATGTGTAGAAAAGCAGAAGACAGTCTGGTGAGGAAGATTTGGGACAGATGGGAAGAAGGTAAGAGGAAGAGAGGATCCAGCAAAGAGGGGGGTGGATTGTGTGAAAGAAGATCTGCGACAGTCAGGCATGAGTGTTGAAGGCAGGAGTATGGCACTGAATTGAGAGTTGGCGACAGTTAACATGATACCCTGACCTTGTGTAGAAAAATGGAGGAAAAGGGGATGGCGACTGCTGCTGCTGATGTTGAATGAACAGCTGCCACATTTTCCCATACAAGTCCCAACTTTATTAACAGCTGGATGTTCCAGGAGATATTTAAAATTGGGGCCCCTTCTATACAGAATGGGTTTTTCTCCCACTTTTTGTTTTATAGATCAATCTTTATTTGAAATAGCCCAATTTTTAATAACACTCAACTAAATGACTGTATTAAATGTGGTGACAAAGGAAGGTTTAAAATTTCCCTTGCTCACTGTAATATTAGATTCTTGTACATCTTCCAGTGCCATTTCAACATTAGTAGGTCCCAAAATAGGTAAAAAAAATTATTTCTCTTGGTAATCACTTCTGCATTAAATTATCAAAATGTAATGGATAACCCCTCTAAAAACATAGACGTCAGTATATCACATTCATTAATAAATCATCAACTAGCGATGCCATGCCCGCTGCTCTAACAAATAGTTAGTAGTTGACTTTTTTTTTTTTTTTTTTTGAGAAATGGGATGGGAGCTAGTGTAATGCAAAAAAACAATTTGAGTAGGTGGTTTTCCTAAAAAGTGTTGATAGACAAGGTCAAGTTTTTATCTAAAAAGACATCTAGATTATTAATTTTATCTCGTCTATTTCAAAAGAAAATTCCAGAAAATCTGTAGTATTAAGATACTGTATAAATTCTGGAACTATTTCTTTCCCTTTATTCCAGACAATAAAAATATCATCCAACAATCTACCACAGAAAACACAATTATTATACTGTTTATTATTAAGTGAAAATCTCTTCTCCAATTCTACCATAACTATATTTGCAATGGGCCACAAGCAACATTATTTTTCAGAATAGATGTTCTTCGTCCCACATTGCTGCAGTCCTAACTATTGGGTAGTCCGCTGTCCAGTCGGCGTCGGTCAAAAGGCGCGGACTGACGCTGTCACGTCAGGTAACCACGCGCGCATGACGCCATATCTTCAGTCTTTTGCCGCATGGTAAGCAGTTCTTGAGTTTCAGACCGAATCAAAGTTGGCTGGCACCCCTGGGGGGAGGTTTTTCTTGCCTCAGTAATTAACCGGATGTAAGAAAAAGTGAATAACTGTATTTCTTGTGGGAAACAGATCCCTCATAGGGATTACCATACTCTGTGTATACCTTGTTAAGGGCCTGAGCTAGACTGTGCCAGGTTAGTGTTTTACAAAATGCCGTCGGATGCTCCCGCGCCCTTCGCTAAAAAAAAAAAAAAGACAAAACAGCGGTTGATGAACCGCAGTCCAGTTTCTTTGGAGTCTCAGGCAGACACTTTATTGTTACAGGATGTGCCCTCTCAGGTAACTGTTCTTCCCTCTGTTCCCAAGTTAGTTAGAGCTTCTCCTACTGTTGCCAAAACTTCTTTCAGAGGTAGGCCAAGTTCAGCTACAGTGGGGGTTTCTCCTAGCACTTCAGGTTCTGTGCCTAAGAAACATATGCTTAAAATGGCAGAAGATTTAATTACTATGATTAGAGGCTCTATGCCCCCTCCTGATAAGAGGCCTAGGGTGGAACCTGAGTTTGAGAGTTTGGAACAGTATTCAGAAGCTTGAGTCTTCTGCAGAAGACTTACAGGACCTTCCTCCTTATTCTGATTCGATGTGGATGATTCCACACCTACAGCTTCTCCTCCTGAGGATTTCTCATTTTCAGAGACTCTGCATTCCATGAGGGAACACTTTAAATGGGAAGGCCAAGATTACTCTGATTCCAGGAAAAGGCTTAACCACAACATAGGCCCTTAGCTATACCTCCTGTGTTGAATGTGGTGGAAGATGTTTTGCAGACTGAACCCTGACTCTTTGCCTCCTGCTCCTGTTAAACCTGATAGGTACGCTCATAAGTATTTGTTTAAGAGTCCTAGGGCGGACCCAGAAACTGTTTCTCAGGGTCTTAAGGTGTTAAGGCCTCTGTGGTTAAAAATCCTGTTCCCACTGATAAAGAGGCAGAAAGTGTATACTTCTTCCACTCTAGCCATGATTGTCAATTTCACATGCTAAAATATCAAAATTATCTCCTTTCTCAATTGAAATCTAAGGTGGATGCTTTGGCGGAAGGTATAGAGTGTAAAGAGTTGCTGGATTTACTTCATGTGTCTGAACAAGTGGGTAAGCATTCTTTGCAATGTGGTTTTGATGCTGTGCAGGCCTGGTGGCTGCCACTAGTTCTGTTCTTGCATGCCTGGTTGAGGGATCAGAATTTAGCTGAGCATGTTAAGGCAAGGATTTTGGATGCTCCTTTACAGTCTGATGTGTTGTTTGGTTCGCCTGTGGAAGCAGTTCTGAAGAAAATGGAAGACAAAGCTAAGTCTATGCAACCTGTTAAAGATTTCTTGCAGGTGCAGCCACCGAAAGTTAGTAGAAATTGGCCTACTAAGGGATGGACATATCCTGCTTATGATTCTCAGTCTAGGGGTAGGTCTAGAGCTCAAGGTTCTTTCAGGCCTAGAACAGGAGTTCACCTGCTCAGACTTCTGGTGAGGGCAGGGGTCAGTCCTTTCAAACAGACCCAATGACCTGCCTTTTCAGCTGCCAGTAGATTGAAGACTGTCTCTTTTCAAAGAAAATTGGGATTTAATTACTCAAGACAGATGGGTGTTGGATATCATTCACCACGGTTACAGGTTTTATTTCCATACATTGCCCCCTTTCAAGGGCATGCCAGAAGTTCCTTCTCCACAAAGGAAAGAGGCTCTCAAGCAAATTTCTCTGTTACACCAAATAGGGGCCATTCAGCCAGTCCCTGTATCAGAAAGGGGCCTAGGATTTTATTCTGACCAATTTTGGATTTATCTATCCTCAACACTTATCTGGACATTCCCAAGTTCAAGATGTTGACAGCTTTTACCTCTGCTGGGCAAAGATCACTGGATGGTAACTTTAGATCTCAAGGAAGCTTACCTTCATGTGCCAATAAGACTAAGTTGCAGGAAGTACCTGCGTTTTCGAGCTGAAATTCTCATTATCAGTTCTCTGCATTGCCCTTTGGCTTATCTAGTTCTGGCTCCAGTGATAGCTTACTTCAGGCTAAAAGGAATTCAAATCTATCCTTACTTACTGCCTGATTCTGGCTCAAGAAAAGAAGATCTTCTGCAGCATCTGGAATATGTCATAGCAGTGCTAAGATGCCTAGGGTATTCTGTGAACGAAATAAAGTCCAGTCTAGTACCCTCTCAAGACATGTGCTTTCTGGGTGTGAGACTGAATACAGCAGCCCAGATGGCCTTTTTAAGACAAACAAAAGAATCTTTCACTTTACTTCCATCAACTATCTCATCAGTCTGTGCTGACTGCAAGGACAGTCCTTCAAGCATTAGGGTTCATGGCATCTTGTATTCTGGTGCTTCCCAATGCCAAACTGCATATGAGGAAGCTGCAATGGTATCTCAAAAATGTATGGACACAGCACTGCCAGGATTTGGACACTGTCATTCCAATAATACCTTGCCTTCAAAAGAATTTTTGTGGTGGGCTCAGGAATGTCACCTAAACAAGGGACTCTCTGTGACCCTTAACGACAGATGCCTCGGACATTGCTTGGGAGCTCATCTAAATGGAAAGTGGATACAAGACAAGTGGCCTGCCAGACTACAGCATCTACATATCAACATGAAGGAGATGTTAGCAGTCCAGTTTGCATTAATGGCTTTCAAGGAGTTACTTCTTCCAGGGCAGGTGTTGAATCTAACAGACAACACAACAGAGATGTGGTACATCAACAAACAAGGGGAACACATTCTTACCCATTGTGCAGGCAAGCAAGAATTTTATGGGAGACTGCGCTCAGCTTGCAACTAACTCTTCAGGCAAGGTTTCTGCCGGGAGCACAGAACTCCTTAGCAGATGTGTTAAGCAGACAAATCATGGATCCCCGTGGAAACTGGATCTTCATGTATTTCAAAAGTTGACAGTGTCCTGGGGAACTCCAGACATAGATCTGTCACTGAACCACCAGCTGCCAAAGTTTTGCACAAAGAGGTTTCATCACACAGCTTGGAAAGTGGATGCTCTTTCTTTCAGTTGGAAAAATCTTCATGTGTATGCTTCCACCTCTGCCTCTTCTTCCAAAGGTGCTTCTAAAGGTCAGACAAGACAAGCCAAGGATGATTTTAATAGCTCCAGATTGGCCTCGCAGCACTGGTACCCATTACTGAGGAGTCTGGTAAAGAAGCCTCCATGGCCTTTACCCTTGATTCCACATCTGTTGTCTCAGAAGGACGGTCGTCTGCTCAATGTCAAGCTTCACTCTCTTCATCTAACAGCCTGGCATATTCTGTTTTGAAAGACAGCAGGTCTCAACTTCCTCAACAAGTTTTAAATGTGATTATGGAAGCCAGAAGACCTAGTACAAGGAAAGTGTAAAATGGAAGAGATTTTTATTTTGGTCTGCAGCAAAGAATTTGGAGATTTCAGAGCCTAATTTGAGTGTGGCTCTTCAATATCTTACTGAGTTATTGGACAAAGGTTTGTCTTTCTCTTCCATTAAGATTCATGCTGCAGCAATTTCAGCTCACTATGATTGTGACCCACCATTGTTTTCACATCCTTTGTTCAAGCAATTTCTTAGAGGGGCAAAGAATTTAAGACCCCGCTCCTACTCCTGCTTGGGATCTCAATTTTGTGTTGGAGAAACTTACTCTACAACCTTTTGAGCCTGCAGCTACTGCTGAACTGAAATACTTGTCATGGAAGACTGCTTTTTAGTTGGCCATAACTTCTGCAAGAAGGGTTTCTGAGTTACAGGCCCTTGAGCCTTTTGATTTTTCATAAGGATAGGGTATCATTAATCCTTCCTTTATGCCTAAAGTGGTTTCTAGTGTGGCTTTAAACCAAACTATTCATTTGCCTTTTATGCAGATCCCCAAAATAAAGGGGAAAAGATTTTGCATACTTTAGATGTACACAGGCAATTATGTTATTATTTGAGCAGGACTAAGGATTTTAGACAGTCTCAGCAGTTGTTTGTTTCTTTTGCTTTGAGTTCTCAGGGCAAGCCTGTGTCAAAACAAACTATTTCTAGGTGGATTGGGTTTTGCATTGCCTTTTGTTATTCCCATCATGGCAAGGAAATTCCAGCTGGGATTAGGCCTCATTCCACTAGGGCTACTGCCACTTCAACAGCATTTCTTAGGGGGGTGGCAACTAAGGATATTTTGGAGGCAGCTACTTGGAGTTCAGTGCATACTTTCTCTAAGCATTATCACCTTCCTCTCTACTCTAAGTCTAGGGCTGGTTTTGCCACAGCTATTTTGCAAGGCATGTTGTCAGCTCCTGCTTCTTTATGATTTGCCAGCCTCCCTTACCTCTGCTTTGGGATTCTAGACTGCAGCAATGTGGGACGAAGAACATAGTACAGTTTTGTACCTACCATAAATGTAGATGTTGATCCACATTGCTCCCTCTGTGTTTAGGGGTGGTGGTGTGAGTTGCTGTTTATTATTGTTTATATGTATATATATATATATATATATATATATATATATTTATATCTTGTATATAAGTTTGGTGCAGGGCTTTTTTGGTGTTTTGGTTTGGGCCTTGTCTTTTTAGGGTCTTCTGACATCTGGGGCAAGAAAAGACTGAAGATATGGCGTCGGTCATGGACTGGACAGCGGACTACCCAATAGTTAGGACTGCAGCAATGTGGATCCTCGAACATCTACATTTATGGTAGGTACAAAACTGTACTTTTCTAGGAACTCTTCATACAGATGAATTTTAGCCTTAGCAATACCTTTCTTAAAGAGGATATGTAAACAAAGAAATACCAGCATAATGAGGTATAGATGAAGAAAATATTTTTTTTAATATTAGTAAGAAATACAGGGACAAAAGTACTTATTTTTGTTATTGTATTTGTTTGGAATAAACTGTGGGAATCCATTGGCCATTCCAGTTGTTCCTTTGGTTCGCTAGTTTCTCATGCTGTTTTTCTTTGCAAAGTAAATGCCTGAACTTGAGGGTCTCCTTCAAATTGAGCACATTCATATGTGTAGTTAAAGAAACATGGTGTCAGAGCAATGAAAGCGTTTCCTCTGTTTCAGAGCATAATCCCAATTTCATTTTCAGACCCACTACTGATAGTGGGGAAATATCCGTATTTGTCAAGAATATCATCACCTCATGACAAATTCTTTGGGATACCACGTGTGAACTCCTAAAAGTCCAAGTCACCCTAAAAAAGATAAACTACCCCTTCATAGCTAGCTGTAGAAATCCTCCATCCTTTTTAAGCACAATGGCTGCTTTTAATGTATTTGTTAAACATTCTATCAAACCCAGTATTTTTCTACCCGGGTACTTCAACTACCCATCAGTAAACTGACCTACACTGACTGTGGCTGGTGTGCCCAGTGCTTTCTTGACACAAGCTTTCTTGCTTTCTTCACAAGTAAACCATCTTACTAGGGACCCCATATCCTTTATCTTGTCCTCACGTATGGTCACTTCTAGTAAATGTTTATATGTATCCTAATGTGTTAAGTCAGACCATAGTTTAGTGACCCATTGCTTTAAAAGTGGTGGTAGTCCCCCTGTAAATAACTTTGCTTTATGAGCTTGTCAAAAGCAAACCTCCTACAGTTACTTCACTAAATGATGCTGTTACTTTCCTTCCTATTGCTCAAGCTGCTTCCTCTGACTTCGACTCCTACTTAAATAGTTGCAGTGATGAGGCAGGTCTTGTCTGTGACAAATATAATGAAAAGTTAAAAAAAACCTCCATGGTGGAATACTTGTATAAATAGTATACCAATCGATAGAAACTGCTTAATGCTTATAAAAGGTCTCATTGTACTTGCCTTAAAAGCACACACAGACTAACAGCTTAAGGGAACAAAATACCCAACAGTGTTCGAAGGTAGTCCACACTAATACTACCACTCAGACCCAAAGGAAGTAACTAATGTCTTGGCTAACAAATTTTAGTACAAATTGCATTCTGCCCACATTTATAGTTGTTACACAGGTTCCACAGTCCCAGCCACCTATTTTAATTACTAGAGAGCAAGTTCTCTCAGCCACTTCAAAAATTAAGAATACTTTTATCCTTGAGCCCTTGCATCATACCAAGATGTTTCATTATCAGTTCCAAGTATGGCTCTGATGAACCTCTACCTAGCCTCTTTAGTATAAGCTTATCCACTGGGTTACATTACTTTAACTGTTTTCCAGGCTTCAGGAATGTCATTACACAAGGATGATCCTGGTAACTGAAGACCCATTCGTTTCACCAAAGCTGTGCAATGCATTGTCAGACTTCATTAATCTGGACACTGAAAATCTATTAACCCTGGATCATCTTCAATTTGGCATTGTCAAAGGAGGGTCTTGCATCATTAACCTTATTAAATTCTTTGAAAAAGTAACTGAAGCAGTGGGTAATGATTGTGCAGTGCATACACCTATCTAGGCCTGCCCAAGAACTTTGACTTTATTCCCCATGCAGGTATTATTGCAACATTTGCAAATCTGATTCTAAATCCTTATATTTTATAATGGATAGCTAGCTGGTTGTCTGGCAGAAGTTTTGTGGTTAGTGTCAAGTGCCACTTGTGAAAACAAAAAACTTACCAGTGGTGTACCATAGGGTCCAGTTTTGGGCCCTCATATTTGGCATGTATGTTCACAGAATTTCAGGCCATCACTTACAGCCTGTGATTAAGTTTGAAGATTGCTGTAAATTGTGTTATTTTATCTTCAACTGAGCCATGTTAATAATTGGTGCAAGGACAGTGGCCTAGAATTAAATGTAAAAAAAAAAAAAAAAAAAAAAATAGTGGTGATATGGTTCATTTTGGTAAACTGTTTCTCTTACCATGTAGGATATGCACCCCTTCATCAGACACTGTTGGGGATCTGGATGTTCTTGTTGATTCCTCATCATTTAACTATTTTTTTTTCACAGTGGTTTGGAAATCCTTTTATCTGTCCCATCTAATTTCTAAAGGCATTTCCTGTACATCCAAAAGTCTTAATTCCCCTTTACTTGTATAATATCAGACCCTTTATTGAATATAATGCACCTTTTGGCATTTCTTTATATTAACATATCACATAACTTGGGATACCTCCAGAAAATCCTAATTAAAAGACCAGTGACCTTAAAAATCTTGGTCATCAAAAGAAACTGCCTTCTCTCTCTGTTTGTACTCAGTCTCTTACAGACTCCTCTCTGGAGAGCTGTGTCTAGCTTTTTGTGCCATGAAGGATCTAACCCTATTTGTTCTCCCTATTCCTTCACAGAACTGGTAGTACATCAGACACACTCTGTTAAAGGAACAAAATCTTCATCAGCATATAAGTAAGATGTTGGTGTGATGGATTCATATAGTAATGTATTCATCACTTCTGAAACAAACCTTCCACTATGTGTCAAGTGGAGTAGCACTCTTGCTACTAGGTAATTGGTTGGGCAGTTTCAGTTTTTCTGAGTTTATCCTGCCCTACTTGAGGCTATGGGGAAATTTTTAATAGAGCTTTTGGCTAGGCTTGAAATGCTTGGCAGATTGGTTACGTAGTAGTTGTCTGTGAACTTGTATGTTTAGTTCCGAGATGCTATAGTCTGCGAATTGCAACTTTAATTTAGGTTTAGGTGGAAGTAAATCATTGTCAAACATTTCACTTAAAATAAAAAGTAAAGTAGGATATATATTTGAAGCTGATTGAATTCAGTAACTACTCCGTTTCCACCCCAGCATTCTTTAGTATTACCTTATAATTAACAGGGCTGTTGTCTTAAAGTTAGTCTTGTATTGCTATTACTATTTGATTGGGGATGGTGTTTTTATTGAAGTGAAAAGTTTGGGAATAATGGTTCAAGTTGAGATGAGAAGCAGCTTTCGTACAAGATCAGCCTGCCAGATATATAATATATAGTGTATGGGAGTAATAGCTTCTTACCAGAATGGCTGCTTTGTCAGTATTCACTGTAAATGACCGTAAAAATGCACGAAAAGCAGGGAGTATTTAATTGCACAAGGGTGTAATTGAAAAATATGCATGAGTATAGAAAAGCTGCTGTTTAAGCAATTTTTTTTTATATATGCCTAACTTCTCCCATACTTTGCAGAGGAATTCTTTTGCCTGCATGACCTATCTTGGACATGGTTAAGTCTATAGTTTACCCTTTCAGGTACTGCTGTCAGTCTTAGATGGGCAAGTAACCCTACTAATGTGAGGAACACAGCAGTTCTATAAAATAGAAAGCTGTGGAACTGTGTTCCACTGTTTTTCACTGTTTTTATTGCAGAGATGAGCACTTAAAGGAAAACTCCACCTTAGAACTCAAAAAAGTTTTTTCCATTGTATCTGTGTTGTCTGAGCTATTTTAATTCTCCAGTGCTTCAAAATCATTCCAAGTGCTTCTTTTACAATTTTAATGTGTTTTCTTCAAAGTTGCAGACAATGGGGCCTGCCTTGTTAACAAGGTCTTATTTTCTTCCTTTTATTCCTTCTTCCCAGAATTTCAAGTCCTCTTTATTTGAGTTATGCTGGACTTCATACCATTAAAATAGAATGGATGGACTGTGAAGCACTGTCATTTAACCACTCCTTCTGTAACAGAGCTACGTCTGTGATTCCCTGACTGAGCCGTATTTATGTGTATGTTAGAGCTTGTTTTCTGCTATAAATAGCTGTTGGCTCCTTCCAGTAAAAGAAGGTATGTAAATTAGCAGGCTTTTGTAAAGGGATTATTTTGTAGTTCTAAAAGAATTGATAGATATTCCCACACACTTGTGCTGAGGTGTGAAAATTCTCACTCCAGTAAATTATTCTTGCTGTACATTTAAAGCGGTGAGTAGCACATCTCCAAACTGTCTGCTACTTCCCAATGCCTTCAGTGGGAAGCTTTTTTTCCTTCTCTCTCACAAGTGATGCAGAATTAGAATGTGCTTCACTAGTGCCTTAATCATTTCTGACATGTTAAACCCCCCCCCCCTTTTCTATT
The DNA here is from genome assembly GCF_019279795.1 of Protopterus annectens. Lineage (NCBI taxonomy): Eukaryota > Metazoa > Chordata > Ceratodontiformes > Protopteridae > Protopterus > Protopterus annectens. The sequence continues at coordinate 461,096,987 of NC_056731.1, forward strand.
CATATTTATTTGTACTTTGGTAACTAGAAAAGTGAACTAGTCCCAGGACCCTTTTCAACCACAACTCTGGCTACGTTGGCAAAGATAACAAGTATAAAATGGTCTTAGAAAAACAAAATAGTGTCACATTGGCAGTGTGCTGTGCATGCAGTCTTTGTTGGTGTGACACTGAATAAGTGAGCAAGTTTACTAGAATGTAAACATAATAATGCTCGTTTTTACTATGTTTATAATAATGTATTGTATGCACCCAGTATTGCGCACGCACACACACACACACACACACACACACACACACACACACAGTCTCTTCTTCCATCTTTTCTTGGTTAGTGGTCGCCACAGCGGAACTCCGTTCCGCTAATGATTGGCAGATTTTTATGATTCAGAGTTGCCAGCCCGACGTCCAACCTTCAACGAAGGCACGCCCATTTTACGCATGTCTTTTGAACGCCACGACCACGGGGAGGACATGCAGACTCGACACAGAAGGCGCTCCAACCGATTATCGAACTGGAGAAACTCTTGCTGTGAGGTGACAACGCTACCGCTGCACCACCGCGGCTTTTATTGCACACAGTGTGTGAGAGAAAAAAAAATTTACGTAACGTATAATAATTTGTGAGATTCAGTACTGTTTAAATGCACAGATCTGACTTTGCAAGCATGGTTTAAACACAGTGAAGTACTTCTGATTTCCTTTTCTTAATGTTTTTTTTTTAAATGCAAGGGCACATAGTAAACAAAGTAAATTTGGATGTATATTATGATTGCCATCAATGGTCACATTTTCTTCATGGACTACAAAATGCTCATGCACTCTACCAATTTAAGTACGTACTAACTTAAAGTTGGCGGGAATCTTACCCATGGATCTGCGTGCATCAAATATGCATCCCCGTCTAGGATGTCATAAAAAACATGAAGACCTTTATATTAACATTTAGTGTACCTAGTTGATAGGGTTGCCAATTATCTTCCGTTCTTCCCTGTGTGTGTGTTGGGGGAGTTTGTACTTGACAATGGTAAACATTTTGATACTTTACAAGAAAAATATTTTGACTTTTCTGTAAATGTCACATAATTCTTTTCTGCATTTATCTTAACATGCAAACTATTATAAATAACAAACATTTAAAGCATTTCAATACAGTGTTGCTGCTTATGTAACTTTTTACGAACACCTTTATTGAATTATCATTTGTGATGTAAGCAAACTTGCATTCATATAAAAGTAATCAAATAATAACATAACTAACATTGTCTTTCACATATATTGCTATATATCATGTAACCCAAGCAATATTACATATATTATTCAATTTCTGCCATTTTTTTAAACAAGAAACATCTTTATTAAACCATCACTTGCTACATAGGCAATTATAAATGTATATAAATGAAAACAAACCACTGCAACACAACCCTAGTTGCGCGCATTTTACATTGCAAACCACACTGATATTCTCTGTTGTAAACATTATACATCACTTATCTAATCAGTTTCCTCACTCAGATATTACATAGCTCATTTAAGTCCTGCCAGCTATTGGACCTCATTCCTCCCTTGTATGTATTTTTCCCACAATTCTCCATTTTTTTTCCTGTACCGTTTGCTCCTACCCTTTTCTAAAGATCTAAATTCCAGTTTTTATTTCTGTTACTATATTCACTACTTTCAGTATAGTTGGTTAGATTTTGATATGTTTTCTTGTAATTGCTTTTTTTTGGCAGCCACCATTATTAGACACAGCAAGGCCTTACTATGTCTAGACAATTCCAGTTCTGTTTTATAGCTCAGAAAAATAATCTCCCTCAACAGACCAGTCTGCCCACCCAGCATCTCCACACAGTGCATCTTGTAGGGAATCCTTAAAATCTGCCAACTCATTGCACTCAGAAAATATGTTCCCAATTACTTCTTTATTCCCCTTCGCACCTCCATTTGCTGTTTGCATGATGAAAAATTCTCTGGTGTCTAATTGAGGTATAAAAATATCTATGTAAACATTTCCAGGCAAAAATCCTAAATCTTCTAGATTTTGTTGCATATTTGGGAGACCTACTTGTGTCCTCCCATTGTTTCTTTTGTGAATTGCTTATCCAATCTCTTTCCAATCCTTTCTAACCTCCTCTGATTGATTTTTATAGTTATTAATGCAATATTTTATATGCTTAACTAATTATTCCTTTTTTAATGGCCGATTCTGTTCTAGATTCTATTAACTTTACCAGTGCTAGTCTTTTGTTTTTCACCCCCCTATTTCTTTTTTTTTGCCAGTACACTGCTATCAATCGCTGATAGGGAAGGTAGTCTCTAACCTGCAGTCCAAATAAATTCTTGGTGTCCCATTCTGTCATCTTTCTCCTGTAGTTATTTGCTCCCAGTACCTTGGATGTTCATCGTGTTTCACTGTTGCAGTCATTACACTTGGGTTATCCTGATAGCAGGCGACCCGCAGTCGGCCCGAGTTCCAAAGTCTTGGTCCGGCGTCGGTTGTTGTCACCTCTTCCCTGACTTCAGTGCGCCAGGGGTATAAAATTTGCAATCAACGCCATTTTCTCCAGTCTTTCTTGCCGCGTGGTGCCCGAAGCAAAAGCAGTTCGCAAATGCCGGTCGCCTGACTCCTGAGATTTTCAAAATTGAGTTTCAGAACCTAAGTCTTAAATAAAGCTAAGTACCCCTTTTTCTTGCTCCAGACCAATGCCAGTAAAAGTTAATAATTGTATTTCTTGTGGGAAGCAAATACCTCATAAGGACTTTCACTCTTACTGTATTCCGTGCCTAGGCCCTGATCACGACGTTACTGGTTGTCTGTTTTGTGCTAGATTCAATAAATGCACTATTAAACATCGGTTTGATTTTGCTTTACATTATTTTGGCCAAAGGTTTAATTACGTAATGCCGTCGGAACAACCGACGACCGGAATTTATAAAAAAACGCAAATACAAAGAAAAGACGGTCATCTGGGGTCCAAAACCGACGAAGCCTCTTCTAGGCCAATTGCCGGTTCTCAGTGAGGCACTTTAGCAGCACCTGACACCTGCTACCTCAGAGCCATAGGCCTTAACAGACAGCCACGTGGAGACACCGAGGCCTGTGCAAACTCAAGGTATTGGGCCTATGGAAACTATTCCCTCAGATCAGTCCGGAGCAGCTGAGCAGGTATCGGCTTCTGAGGGTGTTTTCAGACCTTCACAGCTTACAGTTAAGCCCACTACAGCAGCAAAGGTAAAGTCAAAAACACCATTAAAGACAAGGAAACAAGTACAGCATTCTCCAGAACAGTCATCCATGCCAAAGAAACAGATGCTTAAAATGGCCGAAGACCTAATTACTTTAATCAGGGGTTCCCATCCCCCTCCTGACAAAAGGCCTAGGCAAGACACAGACTATGATTCCTCTGACCAGGTTTCCATTTCCACTGATTCCTCTTCTGATCAGGGATATTCTCTCCCTCCCTATGTGGACTCTGATGCAGAAGAGTCCATACCTTCAGCCTCTCCCCCTGAGGATTATTCTTTTGGGGAAACCCTGCACACCATGAGGGAGCATTTCCATTGGGAGAGCCAGGATTATTCAGAATCCAAGAAAAGGCTCAGAGACTTCCTTTTATTGCCTCAGCACAGGCCCCTGGCTATCCCCCCTGTGCTTGATATTGTTGTTGATGTTTTTTCTGAATTCAGTCTGTCTCCTGATTCTTTACCCCCTGCACCAGTCAAGCCAGACAGGTACTACAGGGTTCCTGACTCTCATAAATTTCTTTACAATTTCTCAGGATCCTAAAGGGGTTAAGGCTTCCACTGCTAAAAATTCTGTCCCCTCGGATAGGGATTCCAGAGCTCTGGACAGATGGGGGAAAAAATTTACACTTCTGCTACTTTAGCTGTAAGAGCTTTAAACTGTCAGTTTCACATGCTTAAATATCAACAGTACCTCATGTCATTGTTAAAACAGAAAATGGTTTCAAATACAGAAAGTCCTGACAGTAAGGAAATGCAGGATTTATTGCATGCAGTTGAACAAGTGGGAAAGCATACTCTGCAATGTGGTTTTATTCATTAGAGGCTTCTTGTAGAGCCGCAGTTACAGGCTCTGTTATTTGAAGGCATGCTTAGTTGAAAGAACAAAGTTTACCTGACCATGTTAAAGTAAAATTATTGGATGCTTCATTACAACATGATACTTTGTTTGGTGTTAAGGCAGAAGAGGTGTTAAAGAAAATGGAGGATAAAGCAAAGTCAGTGCAGACAGTGAAAGATTTCTTACAAGTTCAACCACCTAGATTTAGCAGAAACTGGCCTTCAAAAAATTGGGCCTTTCCAGCGTCAGGCCACAGAGGCAGATACAGATGCCCAAGAGGCAGATTTCAGTCCCAAGCCTCCTACAGACCTAAACAATGGGGTGCTTCATCCCCCAAAGGAGGGGAAGACGAATCACAACCTTATAGGAAACAGTCCCAATGACTTCCCTCTACAAATGCCAAGCACTTATCTTTTGACAGCACCCCTAGGGGGGAAACTAGCACTTTTCTCAAAAAATTGACACATGATCACCCAGGGCCAATGGGTGCTGAATATTGTTTCTCAGGGTTACAGGTTCCACTTCCACATGCTTCCAAAACCAAAAGGTATGCCAGACCTGCCACAAAACCAATGGGCAGAGGCACAAAAACAGATTGCTACTCTTATGGACATGGGAGCTATTCAAAAAGTTCCACAACAAGAACAGGGACAAGGATTTTACTCAAGACTTTTCTTGGTACCTAGAAAGGACAAAACCTGGAGACCAATACTGGACTTGTCAATCCTAAATACTTTCCTGGATGTTCCAAAATTCAAAATGTTAACACTACAGCAACTTCTGCCCATGCTGGGCAAGAAGGCTTGGTTAGTTGCTTTGGACCTCAAGGAGGCATACCTGCATGTCCCAATCAGGCAAACTTGCAGAAGATACCTCGGATTCATAGCAGGCTCAATGCATTACCAATTCTCTGCACTGCCCTTTTTCTTATCTACTGCGCCCAGGGTCTTCACAAAATGCCTGGCACCAGTAATTGCATTTTGGAGACAAAGGAATTCAGATATATCCCTACTTGGACGACTGCCTTATTCAAGTAGAGTACAAGGACATTCTTCTAAAGCATCTGGCGTTTGTAAAATGATTGCTAATTTGCCTAGGGTACACGGTAAAAGAAAAAAAATCAAAACTAGTGCCCTCTCAAGAGATAATATTCCTGGGTGCAAGCTTAAATACAACTGCCCAGATGGCTTATCTCATGCCAGACAAACAAAGGCAACTGACTCATTACTTTCAAATGATGGCAGCAAAAACCCAGCTCCCTGCAAGAAAAATTCTGCAGGCCCTGGGCTTCATGGCATCCTGCATTCTATTAATTCCATATGCAAAACTGCATATGAGGAAACTACAATGGTATTTAAAAAGTGTTTGGACTCAGCATTGTCACAGCCTGGAGACAATCATAACTGTAAATCCCTGCCTACAATAGTAGTTTCGATGGTGGTCCCAGGCCTGTCAACGCAACAAGGGACAGCCTTTCACCTTGCCCACAGCCAGGCAGACCATAACGGATGCATCGGATTATGCCTGGGGGGCACATATGGCAGGAAAGTGTATTCAGGGCACGTGGCCCAAGAAACAAATGCATCTTCACATCAATCAAAAATAGATGCTAGCTGTACAGAATGCCCTGACAGCTTTCAAGGACCTAATGCATCCAGGGCAACTATTAATAAAGACTGACAATACCACAGTTATGTGGTGCATAAGCAAGGAGGGCACACATTCCTACACCCTATGCAGACATGCCATGACTTTGTGGAACACAGCATTGACCTATCAAGTACATCTGCAGGCGCAATTCCTGCCAGGAACAAAAAATACACTGGCAGACGAGCTAAGCAGAAATCTCATGGATCCTCACGAATGGAAGCTAAATCCACAAGTGTTCAGCATGATAACGAGGAAATGGGGACGCCCAGACATAGATCTTTTTGCCTCCCCTCACAATTACCAAATACAGAAATTTTGCACAAGAACTTATCACACTCATGCATGGATAGTGGATGCTGTATCATTTAGCTGGAAAGGCCTGCTAGTCTTTGCCTTCCCTCTGATGCCAAAAGTGGTCTCCAGTATGGCCTTAAACCAAACCATTAATTTACCTAATTTTTACCCAAATCCCCAAAATAAAGGGGAGAGACTTCTGCATGCTTTGGATATACACAGACCGCTACGATTCTACTTGGACAAAGCAAAAGCTTTCAGAAAAACTGAGCAACTGTTTGTAGCATATGCTGCAGGATCGCAAGGAAAGCCTATTACAAAGCAGACAGTTTCGAAATGGATAGGACACTGCATCCATTTCTGTTATGCACAACATGGCAAATCAATGCCTAAGGGCATTAGGCCTCATTCTACCAGAGCAGCAGCCACTTCAGCAGCTTTCCTCAGAGGAGTACCAACCAAAGACATATTAGAAGCTGCAACCTGGAGCTCAGTGCACACTTTCACCAAGCACTACCACTTACCTCTCTACTCTAAATCCAGAGCAGGCTTTGCCACTGTAGTTCTGCAGGGCTTGGTAGCCTCTCCAAATCCAATTTAGACCCAGCCACCCAACCTCAGCTTTGGGATTCTACCCAAGTGTAATGACTGCAACAGTGAATACACTCTAACATCTACATTTATGGTAGGTACACAACTGTACTCTCCTTTGCCAGTTTTCTCCAATAAAGTTGTTCCCCTTTTGCCTGTTGTCTGTAGCTGCGTATGTAACTTTGTCAGAAGAGGTGGTAACTGCCTTTAAACCTCTGACTATATTCCATTTACCTTGTTTTGCTATGAAAGGGGGGTGTTAAGATGTTGTTCTTCTTTCACTGTTGCAGTCATGATATTTGGGTTATCTGCTGGCATGTTGCCCTCAGTCAGCCTGAATTCCAAAGTCTTGGGTCCTGCGTCGGTTGCTGTCTCTTCTTCCATGACGTCAGGTCGTCGGGGGTATAAAACATGCAGCCAATGCCATTTTCTTTAGTCTTTCTTGCCGCACGGTGCCCGAAGCAGAAGCATTTAGCAAGTGCTGGTCGGCCGACTACTGAAATATTAGAGTTTGAGTTTCAGAACCGAAGTCTTCACTAAAGCCAAGTACCCCGTTGGGGAATTTTTTTTTTCTTACTTTTTACCTATGTCAGAAAAAGTTAATTGTATTACTTGTGGGAAGCAAATGCCTCATAAGGATTTCCATTTATACTGTATTCCTTGCCTAGGCCCTGATCAAAACGTGCCTGGCTGTCGGTTTTGTGCTAGATTTAACCAACGCACTATTAAGTGTCTGTATATTTTTGCATCAAAGTATTTTGGAAACGGATTTAACTACCCAGAAATGTCGTCAGATAGCAATCCAACTACCGGAGTACATAAACGCAAAGAAAAGGACAGAGAAAGGCAGAAGAGATCCAAAACCGACGACGAAGCTTCTCCTAAGCTAGTCGCCGGTTCACCGGTACTCAGGCGCTTTTGCAGCCCCCTGATAACAACTGCTTTTGAGTTGCAGGCCTCTACCGACACCCATGTGGAGTCCGGCATGCCGCAAGATACTCAAGGTATTGGACTGATGGATGTATCTCTCTCAGATGGGTCTGGAGCCGCTGAGCAGGCACCAGCTTCTGAGGGTGTATTCAGACCTCAACATTTGTATATCAAACAGACGACAGCTGCAAAACCAAAGACAAAAGCAACTTATAAAACTAAAAAAACTGACTCATGAGCCACGTGCACAGGCCTCTGTGCCTAAAAAACAGATGATCAAAATGGCTGAAGACCTTATTACCTTGATCAGGGGTACCCATCCCCCTCTTGATGAGGCCTAGGCAAGACACTGATTATGAATCTTCAGATCAGGTTTCTATTTCTTCGGATTCCTCTTCTGATCAGGAATTAGCTATACCTCCCTATGAGAATTCTGATGCTGAGGAGTCTGTTCCATCTGCATCTCCTCCTGAGGATTATTCGTTTGGAGAAACCTTGCATACTTTGAGGGAGCATTTTCACTGGGAGAGTCAGGACTTCTCGGAATCAAAAAAGAGGCTCAGAGATTTCCTGCTCTCTCAGCACAGGCCTTTAGCCATTCCCCCTATTTTAGACCTTGTGGATGATGTGTTTTCAGAGTCAAGCTTGACCCCTGACTCCTTACCTCTGGCTCCCAGTAAGCCTGACAGATATTACAGGGTCCCTGACTTGCATACATTTTTATTTAGAAAGCCTGCTTCTGATCCTGAAACTATTTCACAGGGTCCAAAGGGAGTTAAGGCCTCAACAGCAAAAATTCCTACCCCCTCTGACAGATTCAAGGGCACTGGACAGATGGGGGGAAAAAAAAAGGTTTATATAGCGGCAACATTGGCAATCAGGGCCTTAAACTGTCTATTTCATATGCTTAAGTACCAACAACATGTTATGGGATTGCTGAAATAGAAAATGATGTTGATTTCAGAATGTGCAGAAAACAAAGCATTGCAGGAATTATTGCATGCATCTTAAGTTGGAAAGCATACTTTGCAGTGTGGTTTTGATTCCTTAGAGGCCTCCTGCAGGGCCGCAGTTACTGTATCTGTGATTAGGAGACATGCCTGGTTAAACTAACAAAATCTGCCTGATCATGTTAAAGCTAAATTGCTAGATGCACCTTTACAGCATGATTCTCTGTTGGGTATTAAGGCAGAAGAGGTTTTAAAGAAAATGGAAGACAAAGCTAAGTCTATGCAAACTGTTAAAGACTTCTTACAAGTGCAGCCACCAAGATTCAGTAGACACTGGCCTACAAAAAATTGGTCCTTTCCTGTGTCAGACAGAGCTCAAAGGGGCAAATCCAGATGCCCTAAAGGTTCCAGATACCAGGCGCAAGATTCATACAGGTCAAAACAATGGGGCACTTCCACCTCCAAATCTGGAGGAGATAAAGCGCAAACCTACAGAAAGCAATCCCAATGATTTCCCTCTGCTTACACCAAGCACTTACTTTTGGCTGCACCCATAGGGGGAAAATTAGCACTTTTTGCTCAAAATTGGCCGTTAACCCAGGACAAGTGGGTACTAAACATCGTATCACAGGGATACAGATTCCATTTCCGCACTCTGCCAGTGGCATATGGTTGGCCAGATCTGCCAAAAAATCAGTGGGCAGAGGCACAGAAACAGGTTACATCCCTCATGGATATGGGGGCCATACCAAAGCTGGAAGAAGGACAAGGTTTTTACTCAAGACTGTTCTTGGTACCCAGAAAGGACAAGGCATGGTGGCCAATACTGGATTTATCGATTTTGAACACATACTTGGACATTCCAAAATTCAAAATGCTGACTTTGCAGCAGCTTCTGCCCCTGCTAGGCAAGAATGCTTGGCTGGTGACTTTAGACCTAAAAGAGGCATACCTGCATGTCCCAGTAAGACAATCGTGCAGAAGATACATCAGATTCAAGGCTGGCTTAATGCATTGCCAATTCTCTGCACTGCCCTTTGGCTTATCTACGGCGCCCAGGGTCTTTACAAAGTGCCTGGCACCAATAATTGCATTTTACAGACAAGTATGCAAATATATCCTTACTTGGATGACTGTCTCATTCAAGCAGAGAACAAGGACATACTTCTAAGACACCTGGCATTTATGAAAAGGCTTCTAACATGCCTAGGGTACACAATAAATGAAAAGAAATCACAACTGGTACACTCTCAAAAGATGGCACTCCTGGATGGAAGCTTGAATACAACTGCTCAGATGGCTTACCTCATGCCAGACAAGCAAAGGCTACTGACTACTTACTTCAAACTGATGGCAACAAAAACCCACTCTTCTGCAAGACAAATTCTGCAGGCTCTGGGCTTCATGGCGTCCTGCATCCTACTGCTTCCGTATGCAAGACTGCATATGAGGAAACTTCAGTGGTACGTAAAAAGTTTATGGAGTCAAATTCTCACAGTCTGGAAACAATGATTCCTCTCATTCCCTGCCTGCAACAGGAGTTTCTATGGTGGGCAAAGGCCTGTCACCAAACCATGGGACGGCCATTCACTTTACCCCCTGCCAGCCAAACCATAACAGATGCATCAGATTATGCCTGGGGGGCCCACATGGCAGGAAGATGCATTCAGGGCATATGGTCACCAAAACAAATGCATCTGCATATCAACCAGAAAGAGATGCTAGCTGTTCAAAATGCCCTAACAGTCTTCAAGGACTTCGAGGACGACTACTGATAAAGACGGAGAACACCACAGTCAAGTGGTATATAAACAGTCAAGGGGGGACACACTCATACCCCCTTTGCAGATCAGCCATGGCACTGTGGAACACAGCTTTGACCTACCAAATACATCTTGAAGCTCAATTCCTGCCAGGAAAACAACACTCTGGCAGACGACTTAAGCAGAAACCTTATGGATCCTCACGAGTGGAAACTAAATCCACAAGTCTTCAGCATGATAACAAAGAAATGGAGGAGCCCAGAGATAGATCTATTTGCCTCTCCTCAAAATTATCAATTGAAAAGATTCTGCACAAGGACTTAACACAGACCAGCATGGAAAGTGGACGCCCTATCCTTGAGTTGGAAAAACCTATCGGTTTACGCCTTTCCTCATCCTGCCTCTCTTATCACACCTGAATCATTTTCCAATAAAAAATTGTCTTTCTCTACTACTCAACTGCCTCTCTCCTCATTTTGTGTAAATATTTCCTACTACTCTCTTCACTTTCCAATGGCTATCCTACTTGCTATGTATGTATATCATGAACTATCCTCAAATTTTCTGTCTTATTTAATGCACTGTATTTTTGCTATATCTCACTGTATCTTTTTACATTTGTTTAAAACATTATATAATGCTATGATTTATTTTAAATTTTTTATTCTAATTTTGTAATTTCGGAGCTTTTCTCCCCAGGCCTCCACTGAAAACGGGCTCCTTGAGCCCAGTGGACCTCCCCGGTTATCAAACTGGAAATAAATAAATAAACATACGTTTTCCAACTGTACCCGTGTAAATTGCTTTTCCAGTCTTTTCCATCCTCCTCTGATTCTTGCAGTATTTTATATGCCTTAATAATTACTAATAGCTTCTGTTCTAGATTCAACTAAAAGGTGTACCAGAGCAGGTCTCTCGCTTAGGACTCCCATAGCCCTTTCTCTTTGCCTATACTGTGATGATCAGTCACTGGTAGGGAAGGCAATCTTTGACTTGGAGTTCCAAGTTCTTCTTGGCCTCATCCCACTGTTAACTTTTCTCATTTTCTAGTTATTTGTCCCCCAGTAACTTTTCTCATTCTCTAGTTATTTGCCCCCCAGTACTCCTTGTCCCTTTGTCATGCATCTCCAGCATGTTCCATCCTCATCTTGGCTATTTTCTGTACCACTGCTTGCAATCATAATTATTGGCAAATCTTCGTTCTTAAAATAATTTCTGCAACTTTCAGTATAATTTTCTATTCTATTGATATTTGATTGCTGAGAGAATCTGGGTAGGAGCCCTTTTTCAGCTGAAGTCCGGAGAGAAAAGCTTCAGAAGTATTAAACATTTTAAAAACAAATTTACAAAATAATAGAAAACTACAATTTAAATAATTTTACCGAACTAGACATAATGTGACAAAACTGGTTAAAAACAGATGCATGTTATATGACAACTATGTAATATTTAGAGAAGTTTTAGCCAGTTTATAGAGAAATTAAAGTTAAGTTAGTACAATAGAAACTGGAATTGCAATGTGAAGTGAGAGAAAAGCAGGCTTATGGTATATTTAGAGAGAGACCGAGAGAGCCACGAGAAAGAAATTGATAAAAGGAAGCGAGCAAAAAAGGGAGAGTAAGGAAGTGCAAGGTATGAATAGGTATTAATTCACATTCAGCGATATAGTTTTATTTTGGTGTTGAGAAAGAATGGAGCTAGCTTTGGGCTAGGAAGCCTTTCAGAGCAGTTTTGAAGGAATGGAGGAGTATTGATCCGATGGATACAAGTAAGGAGTTCCAGGCTGTAGCAACATGGTGTGAATACAGACATTGCCCAGCAGATTTTTTTAGTTTTGTGGATAGATGGGTTTTTGGTCATAGGATTGTAAGCACAGACTGGGTACATAGTCGTATAGAATGTTTAGTGCTGGGCCATGCAGATGTTAAGAAGATGTGTGTGTTAGTTGATGGGGTAGATGTCCTTCATGGATGCATCTGCAGTCATAACAACTGGGTTGTCCTGTCGTCAGGCAGCCCTTCAGTCGGCCGGATTCCAAAGTCCGGGTCCGGCTTCGGCTGATGTCGCACTTCACCCGACGTCATCTCTGTTGGTCTTCGGGTATAAAGGCATCAGCCGGCGCCATTTTCCTCAGTCTTTCTTGCCGCGTGCCGAAGCAGAAGCTGTTCGCAAGTGCCGGTCGGTCGGATCCAGAGATTACTTCTACCGAATACTACTTCGAAGACTTCTAAAGCTAAGTACCCCGTTGGGGACTCTTTCTTGCCTCAGCCGATGTCAGAAAAAGTTAATAATTGTTTAACCTGTGGGAAACAAATACCTCATAAAGATTTCCACTCTTATTGTCTGCCTTGTTTAGGCCCAGCCCACGACGTAGCAGCCTGTTCGGCCTGTGCTTCTTTCAACCGACGAACGCTTAGGCGTCGGTCGGAGTTTGCTGAACAGTTTTTCGGTTCTGTTTTTGCGTACATAATGCCGTCGGATCCTCCGACTACCCAATCTGCCAAAAAACGCAAAGATAAAGACCGACACTCGCGGTCCGCGGTTTCGGCCGAAACCATGGTAAAGCACACCGCGAGTGTCTCGGTTTCGGCTGAAACCGAGAAAACTGATCAAAGTACAGCTGAATCTATCTCTACAACTGAGGCCCCTGCTACCACTCTTGAAACGGCCTCAGAAATTTTATCCACTACGGTGGTTGCCACTGACTTATCAGACACCATTCCCTTGGATGTCTCTACCCCAGCACGTGGTGCTGCTAGGCCTCCAGCAGCCATGTCCATTAAGGCCTTCGCCAGGGCTAAAGCAGCAAAGACTACTAAAACAGTGCCTGTTAAACCCCCTACAACCAGGCCCTCCTCTAGTTCTCAAATGCTTACTCTGGCAGAAGATTTAATTTCATTAATTAGAGGATCTCAATCTCACCCTGACAGGGCCTCTCAGCCCCCAGGGAAGAGACCTAGGACAGAGCCCCCTGAGCCAGTGTCCTCTGATGAGTCTGCCGATGAATCAGACATAACTGATCAGCCAGAGGCTCCTTTCTCCAATTTTGAAGACTCTGATGCTGAAGAATCCATCCCAGCTGCTTCCCCACCAGAAGAGTTCTCCTTTGGGGAAACCTTACATGCCATGCGAGAGCAGTTCCAATGGCAGCAACAGGATTTTTCAGACTCCAGAAAAAGACTTAGGACCTTTCTGCACCTTCCACAGCACAGGCCCTTAGCTATACCTCCTGTTCTCTCTGTGGTGGATGATGCTTTCAATGATGTCTGCTCCGCACCAGATTCTTTACCTCCAGCCCCTGCCAAACCAGACAGATTTTACAGGGTGCCAGACACTCATCACCACCTTTACAAGGCCCCACTTGCAGACCCCGAAACTATATCCCAGGGTCCCAAGGCAGTAGCCGACCATAGCTAAAACCCTATTCCTTCTGAAAGGGAAGCAAGGTCATTAGACAGATGGGGCAAAACGTCTACACTTCAGCTACTCTCTCAGCTAGGGCTTTAAGCTGTCAGTTGCACATGATACAATACCAAGAGTTTATGCTTGATCAGTTAACTAAAAAACTAACCACTGATGAATCTCTTGATAAGAAATATGTAATAGAAATGGTAAATAACATACAACAGGTTAGTAACCATTCCTTAAAATGTGGCTATGATGCACTGGAGGCTTCATTTAGATCAGCCATGACTGGCACAGTGATAAGAAGGCATGCATGGCTAAAGGAGCAAGCTTTACCGGATCATGTTAAAGCTAAGTTGCTAGATGCTCCTATGGATAAGACAAGTTTGTTTGGTACACCTGCCCAGCAGGTTATGAAGAAAATGGAAGAAAAGACAAAATCTGTTCAAACGGTCAAAGATTTCTTGCAGGTTCAACCCCCAAGGTTTAGCAGGAACTGGCCTGCCAAAAATTGGTCCTTTCCTGACTCCACAAGATTTCAAAGAGGCAGGAATAGACGTTCCAGAGGCAGAAACCAATCCAGGGGAGGTGCCTACAGAGGACGACAGTGGCAAGGTAACAACAGAGGCACAGACACAACCTCTGCCACTACATCAACACAACCACAGTGACTTAACCCTAAATCCGCCTACCAGGGAACAAATAGCAGCTCCTCTAGGCGGAAAGTTAACCTTATTTTCAAAGAACTGGCACTATATAACAAAAGACAAGTGGATTTTACAAACCATAGATCAAGGTTACCGGTTCCACTTCCACACTTTACCAGTCAAAAGAGGAATGCCAAATCTACCTCCAAATCAAAAAACAGAGGCTCTACAACAGATAATGCAGTTAACAAACATGAGAGCTGTGGAAAGAGTGCCAACAGCAGAGCAAGGAAAGGGGTTCTACTCCAGACTATTCCTAGTTCCAAGAAAGGAAAAAAGTTGGAGACCAATTCTCGACCTGTCCACCTTAAATACATACATCATTGTCCCAAAATTCAAAATGCTGACCCTACAGCAACTTCTTCCCATGCTGGGCAAGGAGTGTTGGCTGGTAACTCTAGATCTCAAGGAGGCATACCTGCACGTCCCCATTCGACCAATCTGCAGAAGATACCTCAGTTTTCTTGCAGGATCAGAGCACTATCAATTCTCAGCATTGCCCTTTGGCTTATCTACTGCACCCAGAGTATTCACAAAATGCCTGGCATCAGTAATCGCCCATTGCAGACTACAGGGAATTCAAATTTACCCATACCTAGACGACTGCCTGCTACAAGGGGACAACAAAAGCAAGCTGACAACAGATTTACAAAGGGTCATTTACTTGCTGCAAGCACTGGGATACACAGTCAATTTACAAAAGTCAAGGCTGATACCATCCCAAACAAGGACATTCTTGGGCGGAATTGGACACAGTAAAACAAATGGCATTCCTAACTACAGAAAAACAAAAGAACTCCCTCTTTACTTCTTGGCACTAACAAAACTGAACAAGTTAACAGCAAGAAAAGTACTGCAGGCCTTGGGCTTCATGGCATCATGCATAATCTTGGTTCCACTTGCCAGACTACATATGAGAAAACTACAGTGGTACCTAAAGAATTTATGGTCCCAACACAGACACAGCCTAGAAACAGAAATCCCACTAATTCCATGCTTAAAACAGGAGTTCCTATGGTGGGCTCAGGCATGCCAGTCAAACCCAGGGCTACCCTTTCGCAGATGTCAAGCAAGCCAGACCATCACAACAGATGCTTCAGACCTAGGATGGGGGGCCCACATGCTGGACAAATGCGTGCAAGGATTGTTGACACAGGATCAACTTCACCTGCACATCAACCTAAAAGAAATGCTGGCAGTAAAACTGGCAATCCAAAAGTTCAGACCATTTCTCAAAGAGGGCCAGTTGATGATAAGGACAGACAACACCACAGTCATGTGGTACATCAACAAACAGGGAGGCACTCATTCATACCCCCTATGCAGAATGACTTTGGAACTGTGGACCCTGGCACTCAGCTACAACATCCAGTTACAGGCAATATTTGTACCGGGAAAAGAGAATACTCTAGCAGACATATTAAGCAGAACCACATCGGATGCCCACGAATGGAAGCTGCACCCGGACATCTTCAAGACCATCTCAAAGAAATGGGGAATGCCTCAGATCTATTCGCATCACCTTTCAATCACCAGCTCAAAAAATTCTGCACAAGGACATTCCACCCACTAGCATGGAAAGTGGATTCGCTCTTCTTCAGCTGGAAAGGCCTAACAGCATATGCATTCCCACCTCTTCCCTTGATACACAAGGTATTACTAAAAATCAAGGAAGAACGTCCAAGGATAATCCTGATAGCTCCAAACTGGCCAAGACAACACTGGTACCCACTGCTGAGGAGCATGTCTCGAAACAATATGTGGCCAATACCCCTGATGCCTTTGATGTTAACTCAGAGCAACTACAGCATCATACATCCAAACCTAAAAACGTTGCAACTGACTGCATGGAACATCACATAGCAGCAGCTAATCAAGAACTTTCCCAAAGAGTTAAAGACATTATTCTTGAAGCACGCAGACCTTCAACAAGAAGAAACTATGCTGGAAAATGGAAAAGGTTTGTAATTTGGAGTACTGAAAGAGGAAAAGATGTGTCAAACATAGATATGCCTAACATTCTGGAGTATCTAGCCGAACTTCTTCATTCAGGCCTGTCCTACTCCTCCATCAAGATGCATGCATCAGCTATTTCAGCAGAATACAGCTTTGATCCACCGGTTTTTTCGCACCCTTTGCTCAGACAGTTCCTCAGAGGAATCAAGAATGTAAAACCTCCAAGGAAACCACCATTACCAGCTTGGGACTTAAACTTTGTGCTAGAAAAATTGACACTATCACCCTTTGAACCAGCAGCAACAGCAGACCTACAACACCTGTCATGGAAAACTGCTTTCCTACTGGCAATTACTTCAGCAAGGAGGGTTTCAGAACTACAGGCCTTAATGGCAGTGCAACCCTTCCTAATCTTCCACCAAGATAGAGTGTCCTTGAGGACTAATCCCACATTTATGCCTAAGGTGGTATCCAGAGTGTCTTTAAACCAGGCAATCCACCTACCTACTTTCTTTTCCAACCCACAAAACAGAGGGGAAAGAATACTGCATACCTTGGATGTACATAGACAGCTACGCTACTACTTGGACAGAACAAAAAGTAGCAGAAAGACTGACCAACTTTTTGTAGCCTATGCAACAGGAAAGGAAGGAAAAGCTATTTCCAAACAGACAATCTCCAAATGGATAGGAAATTGCATACGATTCTGTTACTCCTTCCATGGAAAACCAATTCCACAGAACATAAGACCTCATTCTACAAGGGCAACAGCCACTACCACAGCCTTCTTACGAGGAGTGGCAACCAAAGACATTATTGAGGCGGCTACTTGGACCTCCGTGCATACATTTGCCAAGCATTATAATTTGCCTCTATATTCCAGATCCCGAGCAGGGTTTGCCACTGCTGTACTGCAAGGGATCCTAAACACACCATAATCTAGTTTTATCCTCCTCCCCTTGTTGGCTATGGTATTCTACCCAGTTGTTATGACTGCAGATGCATCCATGAAGGACATAGTACAGTTTTGTACCTACCATAAATGTAGATGTCCGAACTGGATAGCATCTGTAGTCAGGATTACCCTCCCTCCTTCCCCTCTGTGGTACTCCTAGGGTGTTTACCCTCCTAATAGCTAGCTGGTGGGGGGAGTCTTTTATGGTGTATTTGTTTGTATATATGTACATTCATGCTTATCTCTGTGTTTACCTCTATCTTTTTGGAAACATTGGCATCTATCTAAATTTTAGCCTGCAAGAGGGCTTCTGGCATCTGGGGCAAGAAACACTGAGGAAAATGGCGTCGGCTGATGCCTTTATACCCGAAGACCAACAGAGATGACGTCGGGTGAAGTGCGACATCAGCCGAAGCCGGACCCGGACTTTGGAATCCGGCCGACTGAAGGGCTGCCTGACGACAGGACAACCCAGTTGTTATGACTGCAGATGCTATCCAGTTCGGACATCTACATTTATGGTAGGTACAAAACTGTACTTTCTAAACAGTTTAGGTTTTTTTAGTGCTGTACAGTGGTATTTGCTGCAAGTTTAGCATCATTGTTGTTACATTATTCAAGGTTTTATTTTTTGTAATGCCTGAAGGTTAGTAAGGATGGGAGCTCCATAGAGGTGTGGGGAGAGGAGGTAAGTAGTGGTGAGTGTAGTTTTAGTTGTGCTGGTGACTAGTGTTTTTGGCGCGCTCTTTATAAAGCATCCCAAGTTTTTTTTCTTATGCAATTTTGTATATGCTGGTTGAACTTAAAACATTTCTTGTAATTTGCTATGAGAAGTGACTTAAGTGGTTTTATTATCAAGAGAGAGAACTTTTCATGACAGAGGGATTTTGGTGAAAAAGTTGACTACCAAGGGTAGAGCTCTGTGGTATACCAGTGGTGACTGGGAGTTATGGATAGAGAGTAATGTGCCATATTACTGAGTGACACCTCCTGGATAAGTAGCATTTGAACCATAAAAAGCTGGGTTGAGAGAAATCTAATTAGAACATTTCAAGTAGAAATTTGCTGTGACAAACCGTGTCCAAGTCTTTAGAAACGTCTAGAAATAAGCTGTATTGACAGTATCTGTGTAGGTTAGAAGTGCAGTGGTAGTACCCTGGGAAGGAGGGAGACCATATTGTGTGGGGGATAGGAGTTCTTCCTGCAGGAGATTGGTTAGTTGTTTTTGACTACATTTTTCATGTATTTTGGAGAGGGGAGATGAGAAGATTGGTATAGGCCTTAAGTTAGCGATGTCTGCTGAATTTTCTCCTTTGTGCAGAGGAAAAATGTTTAACTTTTTTTTTCTGGAGAGAGGGAACGTAGGATTCCTGTAATGTCTTGTTTATAAAGATTGAGACAGGACAGGCAGTGCTGTTGGCTCTTATTTTAAGGTACGTGCTTGGATGTTTTTTACCTGAAGTAGATAGAGCACGGTTTGAGTAGTTCTAAATAGGATGTGGGTAGAGTTTTGACAGTGCAAGTGGATGTGGTGATGCGTTGCTGTTGGCCAGTGTTAGATTAGATGCTGGAGAGTCCTTGGTTAGATACGCTGTACTATCTATGAACGAGTTGAATTGTTTTGCAGCTTAAAATGGTGAGTTATTGTAAGAGGGGTTTTGGTTGAATTTTAGGCCGGGATGCATGATTTCTTTAATGGCTGTCCAGAATTTAAGGATATGTTTACTGTTCTCCTGAGAATTGTTGTACATTTTCTGTTTTCGTTTATTTGCTTTTTAGTATAGTTGTGAAGCATTTTGAAGTTTTTAAGTTACTGTGTTTTTATAGTTATGTTCTATCCATGCTTTTTGTCTGTCCTGCATTAGCATTCTGTTTATGGCGAACAGTATTGCAGTCATGGTTTTTAGTCTTCCTTCTAATAAGTTCATGGCTGTCTAGGATATTCAGGAAAGTTGTATTCAGTTCATTTACAGCATCATCAAAGGGGAGAATATTTAGGAAGTTCCAGTTCTACAGATGATAGGGTAGACTAGAACATTTCTGGGTTGCATTTTGAAAGGTTGCATGTTTTATAAACATGCTGTTTTTAGTGGATGTGAGAGAAGTCTGGTTGTATAGCTTGGGAGATAACTGAGACAGTCAGACATTGTACCTGTGGTGGTGTATTTGCTGTGGTCTGATACTAGGATCCAGTCTAATAAGGAATTTGATCTCTTGCTATAGTATGTGGGGCTATTCATTAGCAGTGTGAAACCAAATAAGTTTATGCTAGATGTAGGGGAGTTATGTCCAACCAACTGACTTTCACTTCACCTAGTAGTTTGTTATGGGTATCCAATGTAGGTTATCTTCCAGTATGGCTGTATTGTCGCCGGGAGGGATGTAGAGGACAGTAATGCATACTTTACTGAAATTTAAACAATTTTGTTAATAAATAATGAGAAGCTCTGCTGAATTGAATTTTGGTATTTGTTTGTTGCAAGGGGAAGTGTGATAGTTGGAAGTATTAAAGCAGTATCGCCACCTTTTCTCTTTATATGATTATTGTGGATAATGTTATAGCTGGGAGGTATAATTTTGCAGTTGTTTAATGGATTTAAGTCGAGTTACAGCAAGAATATCAGGCTTTTATGTTTGGTAATCCAGGCATATATATAGTTCAGCATTTGTTGACTGTTGTAGGGTTAGTGTGTGGAAGACAATTATCTTGATGATCATTGTGATAGTTTGGGCCAGAATTGGGGTCAGTGTCTCCTGCTAGAAGGATTCCAATATATTGGGAAATTGATGCTTGTTTCAAAGAGTATTTTACCAATTAATGAGATGAAATGTTTGTCAGTGTAATGACACCCCCCCCCCCCCGATTTATTCCATATGTCTAGGTTTGGAGTGGTGTGTGGAGGGAAGAAATATGAGTAGGTGGTTGAGACAGAGTTGGAGAGATGTTGACAGCTATTATAGACTCATGGTAAGATGAGAGATGGCCCAGTAGGAGAAGAGTGGAGAATAACCTGAGGAGTAGCATTATTAACTGGATCTGTATGTTTTTGACAGGCAAGTGGCAGGCAGGGATTAAGAAAGTAAAATAAGTTGCAGGGTAGTAGCATATTTAGTGGTGGTGGAGGCTAAAAGGTGATTGCAGGTATGTAGGTAATACTGTGTTTTATGAAATGAAGAGAGTTAGATTGTCCTGTTTTTAGAACTACTGTCAAAGGGAAAGTAGTACGTCCCTGCCGGATTCCTCTGTTGAATCGCAACTTATCAGAGAGGAATCCTTCCACTTTAGCTCTTGCTTTTGATCCTTCATTACATCAGAGAATGTCTTTGTTTCCATTGCGTTACTCATAAAATTCCAGCTTACTCTATCAAATGTTTTCTGTGCATCAAGACCTAACAGCAACAATATTTTCTTAAGTTGCACTAACCTCTATATTCTCATTTTTTATAGTAATGTTGTCCAACTTTTGCCTCCCCTCCACAAAACCACATTAATCCGTACCTTTCAATGTTGGCAACACCTCTGCCATCAGTTTTAGCTAGTATAGACATAAATGCTTAAAATTTAGGGTTTAAAATTGAATTGGGTCTTTAAGAAGCTTGGTCTGATGTCTGAGGGGTCTTAACCTTCTGTAGGTAATGTTGTCACCATAACTTTCTTCCAAGATGTTGGTGCCGTATTTCCTTTTAAGGTACTGTTGAACAAAATCTTCCAGATATTTATCAATTTCTTCCCTCCCGAGTTTTACAGGAACACACTCTGCTCCTATCAACTTCCCTGCTGCATTTTTTTAATCTTAACTATTAGTTGTTCAGCCTCGTTTTCCTTTAACATATAACCTGTCTTCCATGAATATTTCCATTTGTGCTAGCTCATGGTTTCCACATTCCTCTGCTTCATACAGATTTTTCATAAAATGTCTGAAATACCTCTGTAGGATTTTAGGTTATTTTTCTTGTTTATAGCCTCTGTAAGTTTGATGATGACCTTTTCTACTTTGTTGCCCAAGTCCTTGTACTAACAGTTTGTGCTTTGGAGTGGTTATCGAAAAAATTATTTTCTTAATTTCTTTAAAAGGAAGTAGTTTTTAACTTTTGCATTTTATCAGTGTACTTGTTTTCTCTTTAACACTGTGCAGTTGCTCCTCTTTCTGTGACATTCCCTTTTATTCTGCACTACTTTAAACCTTTGTCAGACCCTCTAAATTATTGCCATTACTTCTTGACTATCTCTTCTATTTGTATCCTATTTTAACTCCATTTTTGTTGTATTGCACTCCCTAGCTATTCTTTCTGATTACATTTTGATGATCTAGAATAACTTTCAAATAATTTCCATTACCCTTTCTTTAAAATCCTCTTTAACAGGTAGGTGGGAAAGCACCAACGTGTGTCTCACTTCATTGTCTTGCATTTCTGTCTTAGATTTCTGATTGGTGCTTTATCAGGAATAGTTATCGGATTTTTGTCAGTCTTTTCAGTTAAATGCATGTTACTGTGAAATAACATTTGTCCAGTGTAGCCAAGCTTTTGCACCTTGGGAATAATATGCAAATGAGCTTCGACTACTGAATTCACATTCAGTAACAGATAATTTAATGTTTGTTTTTATTTTTCTTTCAGAAATTGACACACTTGTTCTATTCTCCCTGCTTGGTCTCTCTTATAAGTCCTCGCTATTGCAAATCAAATTCTACACCTGTAAGTAATAATCCCTGCTGAAGACTGATTATTTCTCCCAAAATTATCATAAGCTTCATAATAGTTTTTGCATGAATATGAATGCCAGTGTAATCTTCTTCCCTTACCAATAACCCTTTACTACCACAAATCTGCCATTATCTTTTCTCCCCCTCATCTGTCACCATTGTGAACCCTTTAGCAATCAGTAATTTACTCATTTTTTTTAAATCTTTGACCTTTTATTCTGCTGAATATCCTTTCTGAAATCTTTTCTTTGTTAAATGCACTTGCCCGTTTATTTCCAAATGTGTTTCCTGCAGCATTGCTATTTGCACTCTGCATTTCCTAAAATAATGCTGTACTTTTTGTCTATACATGGAAGGACATTTATATTCCAAGATAAACTGGGTAAAGTAGCCATTATAATGAAATGCTTATTTTCCCACTTATCCGTGACGCTTGTTTTGAGTGCGTACTTTAAACATTTGTTTTACATGCACATACTTTTTGGCAGGCGGGTATTTATACAGTTGCTTTTTGAACCTATGTCACATTTTAAGATTTCTTGCTTTAAAGAAAGCCTTCAGCAAAAATTAAGTATATTTTCAGAGCACCCTCTCCCATATTAATGTAGAATTTGCACTAAAATGTGTAAATTTTCAACATATCAAGTGTAAGTTTAACCCTCAATATAGGAACTGTTGCCCCAAAGTGAAAGCTGCAGCAGTAGGCATAGCCTGAACTAAAATTAGGTTTACCCATACTAAGGCGCATCTTGTAACCTGTGTTCCCACTTAACACTGATTGCCATCTGTTCTCTTTCCTCCTTCCAGATGTTGAAAAACACAACTTTTAGCCCTAAGAAAAAGAGGACAGGCTACCTTTAAATTAAAACTAAACCATGCACTGTTCTGTTAAATGCCTTAAAATACTAAGGCTGTTGGGGAGGCTACTTAGTCTTATTCATTTCTCATAATTGCAGTGGTACTCATTATGTTTAAATTTTATATTCCCTTCAGCAACAAATGCTCAGAACTTTTAACATTTAATTGATTGTATTTGCAGACAACTTGTCTCCAGGTAGCCATTTCCTTTCTCACTGCCTAACAGCTTTGCAGATGCATGAAGGAAGCTTTGTAAACTTCACTCAGAACAGAAAATCCAGAATTTCCCTGGTCACCTTCCTTCATCTGCAGACTTCTTGTCTGTCTCTTTTTTCTCTCTCTCTCTCTCTCTCTCTCTCTCTCTCTGAAAGCTCTTTTAATGGGGAAAAATATAAGCCAATATCTTTACAAATGTAAGAAACTTGCCATTTTTCATGGTTTTTATGATTTTTGTCTTATTTTCAAGCCTATTTACTTGGGGGGGGGGGGAATGGTTATAGCAAAGCCAAGGACATTATTTGTACATCCACCCATGTAAAAAACAAGGGAAATTGTCTTTAGTTCTGCATATATTCAGTATACTTGCATATGCTACCAGACCAAGATCATAGATTATATTATTTTAAACTTGCATCTGTCCAGCCTTTCTTTCTATGTTGTACTCTAAAAGCCATATTTCTTAAAACCAAAAAAGTACTTGTACATTTTAAAAACACTGAAATAAACCGTCACTGAAGACTTTTAAATGAAATGAAAGACATTTAAAATGCCCCTGATAGCACACTATAAAAATTGCTTTTAAATCTTGCATTCCCCTTGTGTCATTACATTTTTTATACAGATGATAAGTTCTATTTGGTTACATTTCTCCCTGTAGTGTCCTAAATGTTAATGACATATTGCAGTCCATGCAGATCTTTTAACAAGCTCAAAAAAATCCAGTCTTCTGCCACCTCTTCTTGCAAAGCCATATTTCACAATGTGATTGGTTCAGTCTTTCATTTAATTACTGATTGTAATGTTTCAGATCTTATTGCTGATGATCTCTATTTCCTAGTGCCAGACTATTTCATGTCCAAGGTACTCCTGATCCTTCTAGTCAGTTCTATGCTTTTTTCTGTGTCTCAAATATTTTTTTTGGGAACACTAAAAATGATTTCCATGGCAAACTGTCTAATGACAGTAAAGTTTCCTAGAAAATGTGAAAGTTTTCCTCCTTAGCTTGTTCTGCATCAAAAATGTATTGGATCCTCCTAGAAAAATGTTTTTGCAGCTGGATACAGCAGCTTGAATCTTTCACTTGCTTTTCGACATTCCCTGATTGGGATGTAATTGCTTCTCTTGTGCCTGGTGTACAGCAATAATCGTTTTCTGCAAACACTTTGCTCTCTCCAATATTTAATACTTCCCCTTCAACTACAATTGTGTCAGGATCAGTTTGTTCTGGTATAATTGCATCTTTAGTAATGTAGTTTCTTGGCTGCTTTCTCTTGGCCAGGTTGGGAGCAAACACTCTTTGCCCTTTCAATTAACAAATCCTGTTGTGGAAGAGCAGTGCAGTTGCTTATTTGTACTTTGTGAAAATAGTTTGCTCCTTCCATTTTCTGTGGTACAGCAGAAAATCTCCAGTTGTCCCTGTTCTCCATTAGCTGTTTTTTTTTTTTTTTTTTTTTTTGAAGACTCCTACTCAAGCCAAACTTTTTTTCATTTCAACCTTTGATTTTTTGCAGTTTTATCAGTTCATCTGACCAGCTAATTAAAACTTCATCTGTTTTTTAAGCCTTTTGTCATGAGTTGATACTTTCCTTCAATGTTTCATTCATTTTAATTGCCCCCTGAGTACATTTGAATTTATTTTTTTCCTTTAAATTACTAGAAGCTGCCTCTTGTTCCAAAGCTTAAGCTTGAACTGCTTTTTGCTGACCACTGCAGAATACATACTAGATCCAGGTATGTTTTCTCCATCTTTTCTGGTTAAGTTTTTTTTTTTCAGGTTCTCCAAGTGTAGTCTTTGCTGACATCTAGGCAGTGTACATATTGTCCAGTAACAGAATGTTACTATGCGGACAGTGTTACTGTACCTTTTTTCTCAGTTTCTATTTTCACACTGGGAGAAATGAAATTCAACTGTTGATCACAGTGCAGCCATCTTTGAAGTCCTTAG
This sequence comes from Protopterus annectens, assembly GCF_019279795.1. Classification (NCBI taxonomy): domain Eukaryota; kingdom Metazoa; phylum Chordata; order Ceratodontiformes; family Protopteridae; genus Protopterus; species Protopterus annectens. Next base: position 461,122,001 of record NC_056731.1, read on the forward strand.
GCAGGATTTGTTTGCGACATCCTCAAGAGCAAATAATTTCTTTTTGTTGTCTTAATCTTTGAACCAGAAGTGTTGCATTGTAAGTATTATAGCACAACTAAGAGATTCAGAAATGGCAGGGGATAGGGGGATAATGCAAAATGTGTTGAATTATTACAAACTGCTATACCAGAGAGTTTGTGGGGTAGGGAAAGGAAATGATATTTAGGAAATTTAAATCTGCCAAAGGTAACTTGGATGATGAGAGTTTACTGGTAGAAGTAACTGAATAGGACGTATGCAATGCCATGCAACATTATAGGTTCATAGGTTTATACTAGGCTATCTGCCCTAAGGCATTTATAAGCCTAGCCCAAATTATTGTGGCTTACATGAAAATATACATACCTTATATGAAAAAATACTGTGCCCATTAGTTTGTTGTGCCTCTGTCCAGCAGTGACACAGAGATGATTCCTGGGGTAAACCTACGATCTCCCATCCACAGGTCTAGATTTCTCTTGAACAGAGTCAGCGAGGTGCTCTGCCTCACATGGACCGGGATTTTATTCCACAGCATAGGGAGTCTCTGAGTGATAAATCTATCCCTCCAGCACGTCCTATTTATATCCGTGCTAAGGTTTAAGTCGCTTGCTCTAGTGGTTTTGGTGGATTTGGATTTTTGAGGTGGAGCATGTCCATTAATTCCGGGTTGGACATGGCCTTGTATGTCAGGCACATGTCACCTCTGAGCAGGCGGTATGCGACTGAATAGAGCTGGAGTTTCTTCAATCTGGCAGCATATGACAGATTTTGGAGTCCCTTTATCCTTTTGGTGAGGAACTTTTGGGGTCTCTCCAATTGCTGCAGATGTCGGGTGAGATACATCCCGAATGGGGCATTGTACTCTATCATTGGTCTGATAAGTGAAGAGTACAGGGGAACAATGACCTCACTAGATCTGGATGTGAATCCCTTCATGATCAGGTGGGCAATGTAGAAGGTCTTTCTAACCACTTTAGCAATGTGAGTGTTAAAGGAAAGGCCACTGTCAACCTGGGTCCCCAGGTCCCTGATAACCTCTTCTGTGCTTAGTGGATTGCCACCTATATGGTAGCTTGGGGTTACCTTGTTTTTCCCGAAGGGTATGACTATACATTTTTTGGCGTTTAACTTCAGGCCATGGCTCTGGCACCAGCTATCTGTTTCCGTGAGTCCCTTCTGAAGGATATCCGTGTCCGATGCACTTTCCACTATGGCGCCCAGTTTGCAGTCGTCTGCAAACTTTGTCAGCCAAAGTCCTCCCATGTTGGTCTGTACTTCTGAGAAGTAGATGCCAAACAATAGGGGGCCAAGGACCGAGCCCTGTGGGACACCACTTGTGACCGGCTTGGAGTCTGACACAGCGCCAGCAACTCTAACCCTGTGGGTTCTGTCCTTAAGCCAGTTTGCAACCCATCTTGTGACATATGGGTTTACATTTAAGCTGGTAAGTTTTTCTACAATACCCGAGTGGGGTATTGTGTGTAAAGCCTTTGCAAGGTCAAGGTAGGCTGTATGGACTGCCTTTCCCTCATCAATGTCCTTGGTGACTGTTTCAAGAAGTCAACCAAGTTCAAAAGGCATGATCTTCCCTTGACAAAGCCAAACTGGGTGGGTCCAATGTCTGCAAGTCCCCTATATCTTTGTTTATGAGCTCCATTATGATCCTCTCCATAGCTTTGCAGACTAGACTTGTTAAGCTTATGGGGCGGTAATTACCAGGGTCCGTAGAGGCACCGCCTTTGTGGAGTGGGACCACAGTTGCCGTCGCCACTCCTTGGGCACGTATCCTGTGGTAAGGCTAAGATTAAACAGCTGCCTTATGTGCGGGTTTAATTCCTCATTTAGCTCGTGTAGCACACAGCCGGGGACACCATCCGGTCCCATTGATGCTGTGTTTTTAGCTTTAGAGAGAGCAGCTTTCACCTGCGCATTTGAGATGTCCGGGAGGCTACACTCGGCTGGGATAGTTATCTCTCCTTTAGGGGAGAGGGGTGAAGTTTGCACTGAACCTGTCTGCCAGTATGTTGGCAATGTCTGTGGGTTCAGTGATTTTTGTATCATTTTGGACTAATTCTGAGCATATCTGGGAGTTTCCACCCAGGTTCCTAACATAGCTGAAAAAGGCCTTATGATTGTCCTTTGAATCCATGGCAATTTTCTCTCAAAATTGGCCTTAGTTGATTTTATGAGTGCTCGTATTTTTTACTAATAATGATCAGGGTGACTTCCCTTTTATGGATTTTGTTCTATAATGTAATAGCTTTCTCCTCTTATTGTAAAGTTTGTTAATGGCTGGGGTCCACCAGACTGGACGTTTGCCCTTTGTGGAAAGAGTCTTGGTTTTATTTGGGATTGCCTGATCCATGCAGTCCTGGAGGTGTTCATAGAAGGCATTTGTAAGGGCTTCCATAGCTTGGGTTGTGGTTTCCTCTGGCTCAGGGGCCTTGAAGGATACCACACCAGTCTTTAGTGTGAAGTTTGCTTTAGAGAAGTTCTTCACTATGGTCTTTTGCTTGGGGTGGGGGCGGGATGTGGATTTCCAGTGAGATTAGTTTATGATCAGATCTCACCAATGAGGGATATACTTCGGTGTGGAGCATTTTGTCCCCATGTTTGTGACAATGAGATCTAGTATATTTTCTCCTCTCGTGGGAACAGTGACTAGCTGTTCCATGGCATTTGAATTTATGAACTCCAGGAACCGTTGGGCTAGAAAGTTAGGGCTTGAGTAATGTTCCCAGTCTATATTCGGGTAGTTGAAGTCACCCAATATGATGGTGTTTGGAGATACATTTATACCCTCCAGTGTCTTCAGGAAGGCTGTGTGGGGTTCCTGAGTTTGAGAGGGTGGCCTGTAGCATGCTACAATTTGTAGAGCAGTTTTGCCTATGGTTAGTTGCACCTGGATGGTTTCGAGCTTTGCGTTGCCACCAACCTGGAGGTGTGAGTATCCTTTATGAATATGGATACACCCTCCTTTTGTGGTGTGGTCCGGGTTTTGGGGCGGAACGCATGATATGAGGTAAAACCTAATAGTGCCGGGTGCTCTCAGGAGCCTTGAACCAGGTTTCAGTTACAGCACAGACATCGATGTTCTCCATACTGAGAAGGGCCTCGAGTGCGTGCATTTTGAGATTTAGACTTCTGGCATTGAGCAGCATTACCCTCAGTTTCTTCCCATTTTTGTTTTCTAGGGTGGTAGGTTTAGAATTTGAGCCTTGCCTAAAAAGGCACTATGGGAGTGGCAAGAGCCTTAGCCAATATCCGGAATCCCAGGGGTGACAGGTGCAAGCCGTCCCTTGCGAAACAGCGTGGCTTGTCAAGCATGTCATCCCAGGCAGACAGACACTGGATCCCCTTTGAATGACACCAGACATTAAGCCAATTGTTAAAGCTGATCATCTTGTCTCTATATTGTGGCATCACTCTTGGTGAAGGAAGGATACTGCTCAGGGTTAGGGTCATACCTGCCTGGGCTACATAATCAGAGAGCTCCTCTGTCTCTTTTTCATGTAGTCCAGGGAGGTACGTCTCAGGTCGTTCACACCAGCATGGACAATGACTGTGTCATATTTGTACTTGCCGTGGAGTGACCCGAGTGCTTGTGTTATGTGGCGGATTCTAGCGCCCGATAGGCAGCTTACTGTGACCCTCTCCTTGTTCAGCCTGGTGAGTGGGACGTCAGTGTGTCTGACTATGGAGTCACCTATGACAAGTATGTTTGGTGTTGTATTTGGCCTTAAGGGCTGTGACTGCTTTGCACACTGCTTTTGTGGTTTATGTGTTGCTTGTGGGGTGTCTTGAGGTAGCAGTTGTTTGGGTGTCTGCTTTGGAGGCCTCTGCTGTTTAGGTAAATTTTTACTCAGAGCCTCCGAGTATGTCTTTGTGTGTTTATGTGTTTGATTCAGTGGAGTGGTAGCATTATGTGAGGCTGGTTTTGTGGTGTGTGTAGTTGCCTTCTCCTCCTGTCTGGTCTTGCCAGTCCTGAGTTGAGAGAGCTCAGCCTCCAGTTTGGCTAAATAGCTGCATCTCTCGCAAGTATTTGTGTTACGTGGGAGGAGGAGAGGGTTGTCTGTGTACATGAGGCAGTTATAACATTGCCTCAAGATTCCCAGATTCACCAGCTGGACCAGAGAGGAGATTGACAACTGACCTTTGGACATGCTAGAATAACATTGGGAAATCCTTAATTGAAAACAAGGGCCAGTGGGGAGTGAGGGTGTAGTGCTTTTAATTTTTAGTGCTGACTTATATAATTGCTTTAGTGAGCAAGTGCCAGGTAACTTGAGTGCAATGTGTTACAAGTAACTAAATGCAAAAACGACAAACAGTAACTTTCTTTCAAGTGAAACAAGGAAATAAGTACAGTAAGCAATGCAGATATCACTAGTGATCCACAGAAGCGCTGAGAAGTTGCGTATTAGGTGGAATTAGCGTCCAGGGAAATAACAAGCAAACAAACAACAAGCATATAAACAAAGCTAGATTCTAGGAAAACATAATTAAGAGATATTATTGTATAAGACAGATGGAAGATTGCCAGAAACAAGGTGATAGACATAGGGCAAAATAAGTTTAATAATAAACTGCAATCAATGGAATCCCTAATTCATGGGAAAGGGTGGTAGTGGTGGTTATTCTCCTCCTTAAGGATATCCCACAGACCCTGGGGAATTTAGACCCATCTGTATCCTAAACCATGATTTTATGACAAGTTAAAGTATGAAGGTTGGGAAAACTATTGCCAAAATAGAGGAAGATCAGTGTGACTTTGTAGAAGGTAGGTGAGCTTTTGATACTCTAAGCAAGTTTTTACAGTGAAATGCAGTTTTTAATAGCAGATCTCTTTATTGACAATGTATACTTTTACCCAAAAATTGAGATGTCATTTTTAGTATCTGCAAAAGATCCACAGCTATTATATAAAATGTTCAGGGTTGTTATCTGAAGAAAAATAAATATCTAGAGGAACAAGGCAAGGCTGCCTCACCACCCTTGTTTATTCAACCTTTGCTTGATGCCTTGTGTAAAGCGTTCTGAGTAATCACAGTGATATGTTTTGTAAGGGGAAAGAAGTGAAAGGTTTTCTCTTTTTGCAGATGTCCTAATGTAAAAAAAAACTCAAAAGGACTTGAGTGTTTAGGGCAACAAAACATTTTTTTTTGGGTGGGGGCAGAGCAAATGAGTGGAAAATGGTGGTGATTTTAATAAACTATGCATCAAAGTTTGAGTTAGTTCAAGTTTGCCCATTTCTTTGTGGGCAGCAGAAAATGGAATATCTACTATTTTGGATAAACGGTGTAAAACAGACTGCCAAGGTAGTGTGGGATGAGTCCAGTTTAATGTAAGTAGATACTTAAAAACTTGGAGAGCGCTAATATTGGACAATGATAGTAATATTCAGGCAGTCGAGATGTACATAGTACCCCTGATTTTGTAAGTCAAGCTTGCTTCTATTCTCAGTAAAAGGAAATCTGGAGAAAATAACTAAGGAAAGAGATTCAAGTTTTTTGCGAGGGTAGATCAGAAAAAAATGCAGTGGGAAAAGTGAAGATTACCAATAAATAGAAGAGTACTGGATAGGCCAGCCCCAAAGTTTGCTGCAAGGCACTGCAGTTATGAAAAGTAAGTCTCTTCATAATGTGGAATTATGATGCAAAATGGAAAAATGTTTATGGTACAGACCGGTTTTGCTATATAACAGTGGAACTAGGGAATCTTTTGGGGAGAGCAACGCGTAATGGAGAAATGTCATCTTATTTAACAAGATGGAGGAGTAAACTCCTAGAAAATGGACAAAGTTATGCTGCACAGACACATTATCGTTGGGATGCTAGTTCAAAAGAGAGAGAACTGCAGCCAATCAAGAGCCTCAGAATGCAGATGAAAGAAGGATAAAGGACCAAGGTAGTGGGAGGAAATCAGAGCGAGAAAAAAATAAGAAGGATTGGCAGATATGGATTTAAACTTATTGAAATTAGTCATCAGACATCAAGAATTTGTGTCAAAACTAAAAGAACACTTGAGAAGCAGTTGCAGTCGCAAAAAAAAACAGCAATTAAAAATTTTGATAGAATTTAAACAAGGGGGCAACAAGAAGAGCTTTGGTGAGTAGAGCATATTAAGTTATTTTAGAGACAACAGAAGTGAGACAGAAATAAGGCCGTGATGGAGTGAGATTAGACCAATATTTACAAAGAAAATACAGAACCAAATTGCCTTGGCTCTTGGGTATGATGCAAAAATATTGAATTTAAATATTTGCATGGAAATGTCTGTACAGATTCTTGTATACACCTTTCACATATGAATAAAATGTACCTAGTTTTGGCTGTGTAATGTTGAAGTGTAATCAAAATTAAGTGCACCTGGGAACATATGTTTTGGGAATACACCGGGCTGCAGCAATGTTAGATTCAACTGGGCAGCCTGGTGGAGATGATAGTAGGGATAACCATGTACTTCACAAAAGAGCAATTTTTAATACCTTGTATACAAGGAAATTATTGCCTAGACATGTAACTAAATTAATAACTCTGCTAATGATAGTACCTAAGAAAGGAATTGCCAGAGTAGGGGAAAGGAAAGATAGCCCTAAAATGCAAGTAGCGATGGAGATGATGAAGGAAGTAAAGGATATGTAACTGCTCAGTAAGGGTCAGACAGTAAGGAGACTGGCAATTTAAAAAGTTGTGGGGTGGACTATATATTATAGGTATTGTAGATCTATTAAGCTGCCTTGTTTATAGTGTAATTTATGATCAATAAAAGACAAAAGGAAATTTATCAAAAGATAAAACAAAAAAGAGTTGGGACAATATATTGGCAGGGAGCAAGATTTGGGGACTGCCTGTGAAATGGTTGCATGTGTGTAGATCTTAATATTAACTGAACACTTTCCAAAAAAAATGAAGTTTGCATGTGCATGAACACTATTTCAAATTGAAATTGCAAAGAAATGATAAAGTTTATCGCACAAAAAAAACTCGAGATTCTCATGTATATGAATATCCATTGACCTACCCAACATCTAGTCTGTGTTGAAGGCATTCCAAGGGTAGACAGATGTTCTTCGTGTTTCACTGTTGCAGTCATTACATTTGGGTACTCTGCTGGCAGGTTGCCATCAGTCAGCCTGAATTCCGAAGTCTTGGGTCCTGTGTCGGTTGCTGTCTCTTGTTCCTTGACATTGTGCCGTTAGGGGTATAAAACATGCAGGAGACGCCATTTTCGTTAGTCTTTCTTGCCGCGCAGTGCCCAAAGCAGAAGCGTTTCATAAGTGCCGGTCGGCCGACTACTGAAATGTTCGAGTTTCAGAACAGAAGTCTTCAGTAAAGGTAAGTACCCCATTGGGGAAACTTTTTTCTTGCTCCATTTCGATGTCAGAAAAAAGTACAGTTGTGTACACTTATCATAAATGTAGTTGTTAGAGTGTATTCACTGTTGCAATCATTATATTTGGGTAATTCTGCTGGCAGGCTGCCCCAGTCGGCCTGAATTCCAAAGTCCTGGGTCCTGCATCGGCCGCTGTCACCCCTTCCCTGACGTCAGGTTGTCAGGGGTATAAAAGATGTGGCCAATGCCATTTTCTTTAGTTTTTCTTGCCCCAGATGTCGGGTGCCCTCAAAAAGGGTAGCTAAAATTTATATATATATATATATATATATATATATATATATATATATATATATATATATAGATATAGATATAGATAGATAGCAATACATGCAGCAATCTAAACTTTACCTTCATCTACAGGCAAATACACCACATAGGTTGTATAAATCATAGAAGGAAAGATAGGTTCCATCAGAAGAAAGGGGGATGGCGGGTAGGTAACCTGGACTGAAACAGTGAATACACTCTAACATCTGCATTTATGGTAAGTGTACACAACTGTGCTATGTTCTTCGTGTTTCACTGTTGCAGTCATTACATTTGGGTAGAGTCCCAAAGCTATGTATGGGAGACAGGAGCTAAACAGCATTAGGAGCAGCTATGAGGCCCTGCAGAACTGCAGTGGCAAAGCCTGCCCTGGATTTAGAGTGGCAGATGATTTTGCTTTGTAAAGGTGTGCACTAAACTCCAAGTAGCAACCTCTAAAATGTCCTTAGTTGGTACTCCCCTGAGAGAGGCTGTTGAAGTGGCTGCAGCTCTGGTTGAATGTGGCCTAATGCCCTTAGGCACTGGCTTGCCATGGTGTAGGTAGCAGAAACGAATGCAGTGGTCTATCCACTTTGAAATAGTCTGCTTTGAGATATAGTCTTTTCTTGTGATCCTGCAGCATATGCCACTAGTAATTGCTCTATCTTTCTGAAAACTTTGGTTCTGTCCAAGTAGAATCTAAGCTGTGTACGTCCAAAGAATGCAAATTCTTTCCTCTTTGTTCTCTGGATTTGGATAAACAGTTGGCAGATGAATAGTTTGGTTAAGAGCCACACTGGACACCACCTTAGGCGTAAATGTTGGGTTTGTCCTTTGAGAGACCCTGTCTGACTAAAAAATGATAAAAGGTTCCACAGCTATGTGTGCCTGTAGCTCTGAAACTCGTCTTGCAGAAGTTATTGCTAGGACAGAGCTGTTTTCCAAGATAAAAACTGTATATCAGCAGTAGCAGCTAGCTCAAAAGGAGGCAGGGTGAGTTTTTCCAAGACATAGTTGAGGTCCCATACAGGCATTGGTGATCTCCTTGGAGGCATTACATTTTTGGCTCCTCTGAGATACTGCTTTAATAAAGGATGAGAAAAGATTGGTGGCTCTGTATTGTAATGAGCCGAAATGGCCGAGGCATGAATTTTAATAGATGAAAAAGATAGGCCTTTGTCCAGCATCTCAGTTAAGTATTGCAAAATCTGAGGAATATTTGGCACAGCTGTATCAGTTCCTTGTGCCTGGTTCCAAGCACAGAATCTCTTCCATTTTCCAGCATAAGATTTTCTAGTACTAGGCCTTCTGGCCTCCAAAATGACATCCATCGCAGCTTTACTGAGAGGTGCGTTTTGTATGACTACATTATCCGCCATGCTGACAGGTTTAAAGTCCTGAGTTGGCTGTGCAGGATCTGATTGTTTTGCTGGGACAGTAGATGAGGTATTTGAGGTAAGGTCCAAGCTGGGCATTGAGAAGTTCTTTAGGATTGGAAACGAGTACTGGTGGGGCCAGTCTGGGGCAATCAGTATCATTTTTGGCTTCTTCTGTCTGACTTTTATGAGTACCTTGGGGAGGAGAGGCAGTGGGGGAAAGGCATATACTGATAGGTTTTTCCAGCTGAAAGATAGGGCGTCCACTTTCCATGCTTGTCTGAGAAGTCCTTGTGCAGAATCATTTTAGTTGGTAGTTGCGAGGGGAGGCAAATAGATCTATGTCCAGGCATCCCCATTTCCTCGTTATCATGCTGAAGACTTGTGGATCCAGCTGCCACTCTTGGGGATCCATGAGGTTTCTGCTTAGTCTGCCAGAGTATTTTTCCTTCCTGGCAGGAATTATGCCTGCAGATGTACTTGTTAAGTTAATGTTGTGTCCCACAAAGTCGTGGCTAGTCTGCAAAGGGGTAAGAATGTGTGCCCCCCTGCTTGTTTATATACCGCATGACCGTAGTGTTGTCTGTCTTTATCAGTAGATGTCCCGGATGAAGTAGGTCCTTGAAGGCAGTCAGGGCATTCTGAGCAGCTAGCATCTCTTTTTGACTGATATGTAGATGCATTTGGGTTGAGGACCATGTGCCCTGAATGCAACTTCCTGCCATGTGGGCCGCCCAGGCATAATCTGATGCATCCGTTGTTGGTGCCTGCCTGGCTGGGGGTAATGTGAATAGCTGTCCCTTGTTTTGGTGACAAGATTTTGCCCACCATCGAAACTAAACTCCTGTTGTAGGCAGGGAATGAGAGTAATCATTGTTTCCAGGCTGTGGCAATGTTGAGTCCAAGCACTTTTTAGGTACCATTGAAGTTTCCTCATATGCAGTCTTGCATATGGAACTAGTAGGATGCAGGATGCCATGAAGCCCAAAGCCTGCAGAATTTTTCTTGCAGATAACTGGGCCTTTGTTGCCAACATTTTGAAATAGGTAGTCAGTTGCCTTTGTCTGCCATCTGGGCAGTTGTATTTAAGCTTGCACCCAGGAATATTATCTCTCGAGAGGGTACTAGATTTGATTTCTTTTCGTTGACTGTGTACCCTAGGCATGTTAGAAGTCTTTTCACAAATGCCAGATGCTGTAGAACAATGTCCTTGTTCTTTGCTTGAATTAGACCGTCGTCCAAGTAAGGCTATATTTGTATTCCTCTGTGTGTGCAGAAAGCAATTACTGGTGCCAGGCACTTAGGCATATCAACTGCGCCGAGGGTCTTTACAAAGGGTAGTGCAGAGAATTGGTAATGCATGGAGCTGACCTTGAATCTGAGGTATCTTCTGCTTAATTGTCTGATCAGGACATGCAAGTATGCCTCTTTTAGGGCTATAGCCACCAGACAAGCGTTCTTGCCCAGCATGGGCAGAAGCTGCTGTAAAGTCTTCATCTTGAATTTTGGTATATCCAGGAATGTGTTCAAAATAGATAGATCCAGTATTGGTCTCCAGATCTTGTTCTTTCTGGGTACCAAGAACAGAGTAAAATCCTTGTCCTTGCTCTTGCTCTGGTACTTGTTGAATGGCCCTCATGTCCATGAGGGATGAGACTTGTTTTTGTGCCTCTGCCCATTGATTTTTTTGGCAGATCTGGCCAGCCGTTTGCCTTTGGCAGGGTATGGAAATGGGAGTTGTACCCTTGTGACACGATATTTAGAACCCACTTATCCTGGGTTATAATGTGCCAATTTTGAGAAAAAAGTGCTAATTTTCCCCCTAAGGGTGCTGCCAGGATATAAGTGCTTGGTGCAGGCAGGCAGGGGGAAGTCATTGGGACTGTTTCCTGTATGGTTGTGATTTGTCTTCTCCAACTTTGGAGGTAGAAGCACCCCATTGCTTTGATCTGTAGGAACCTTGCACCTGGGATCTGCCCCTTTGAGGTCTGTCTGACACAGGGAAGGACCAGTTCTTTGTAGGCCAGTGTCTACTAAACCTAGATGGCTGTACTTGTAAAAAAATCTTTGACATTTTTCATAGATTTAGCTTTGTCCTCCATTTTCTTTAACACCTTCTCTGCCTTAACACCAAACATAGTATCATGCTGTAAAGGTGCATCTAGTAATTTAACTTTGACATGAACAGGCATATTTTTTGTTCCTTTAACCAAGCATGCCTCCTAATCACAGAACCCGTAACTGCGGCCCTGCAGGAGGCCTCCAAAGAATCAAAACCACATTGCCAAGTATGCCTTCCAACTTGTTCAGCTGCATGCAGTAAATCCTGCATTTCCTTGTTTTCTGCACATTCAGAGTTTAATAACATTTTCTGTTTAAGCAATGCCATGACATGTTGCTGATATTTGAGCATATGAAGCTGACAGTTTAAGTCCCTTATAGCCAAGGTAGCAGATGTGTAAACCTTTTTTCCCCGTCTATTCAGTGCCCTAGAATCTCTGTCAGAGGGGGTAGGGTTTTTTGCAGTGGAAGCCTTAACTCCTTAGGGACCCTGCAAAATAGTTTCTGGGTCTGCAGCAGGGTTTTTAAAAAGGACTTTGAGAGACATGAACCCTGCAATATCTGTCAGGCTTAACAGAAGCTGGAGGTAAGGAGTCATGGGTAAGACTAGACTCTGAAAACACAATCTACAATATCTAACACAGGTGGAATGGCTAGTGGCCTGTGTTGAGGTAGTAAAAAGAAATCCCTGAGCCTAGATTCTGAAAAATCATGGCTCTCCCAGTGGAAAGGCTCCCTCATGGTATGTAAGATTTCCCCAAAAGAATAGTCCTCTGGAGGAGAAGCTGAAGGTATAGATTCTTCAGCATCAAGGATCCTCATGGGGAGAAGAGAATATTCCTGATTAGAAGAGGAATTAGAAGAAATAGAAACCTGATCTGAAGAATGATAGTCAGTCTCTTGCCTAGGCCACTTATCAGGAGGGGGATGGGAACCCCAGATCTAGGTAATTAAGTCTTCGGCCATTTTGAGCATCTGTTTTTTGGGCATAGAGGCCTGTCCACGTGGCTTTTGAGTTTGTTTGTTTGCTTTAGAAGGTGCTTTAGACTTTGCCTTTGAAGCTGAGGTTGGTTTAATGTAAAGATGTGTAGGTCTGAATGCACCCTCAGAAGCCGGCGCCTGCGGAGTGGCTCCGGACCCACCTGAAGGAATAGCATCCGAGGCTCCAAAACCTTGAGTTTCCATTGGCATGGCCGACTCCATGTGGGAGTCAGTAGCGGCCTGTGACTTTTAAAGTAGTTGGAGTCAGGGGCTGCAAAAGTGCCTCACTGAGAACTGCCGACTGGCTTAGGAGAAGGTTCGTCGTCTGTTTTGGGCCTCTGTTGTTTTTCTCTCTCCTTTTTCTTTCCGTTTTTTGTGAACTCCGGTAGTTTGATGGCTATCAGACGACATTTCTGGATAATTAAACAGGAGTCCAAAATAGTTTAAAGCAAAATCATACAGACGCTTAGTAGTGCGTTGGTTAACTCTAGCACAAAAACGACAACCAGAAACGTTGTGATCAGGGCCTAGACAAGGAATACAGTAAGAATGAAAATCCTTATGAGGTATTTGCTTTCCACAAGAAATACAATTCTTTACTTTTTCTGACATAGGTCTGGAGCAAGAAAAAAGTTTCCCAAATGGAGTACTTAGCATTATTGAAGACTTCGGATCTGAAACTCGAACACGAAAATCTCAGGAGTCGGCCGAACGGCACTTGCGAGCTGCTTCGGGCACCGCGCGACAAGAAAGACTGAAGAAAATGGTGTCGGCCGCATCTTTTATACCCCTGACGTCAGGGAAGGGGCGACAGCGGCCGACGCAGGACCCAGGATTTTGGAATTCAGGCAGACTGTGGGGGCAACCTGCCAGCAGGATTACCCAAATGTAATGACTGCAACAGTGAAACACGAAGAACATGTTAATAACTGTATTACTTGTGGGAAGCAAATACCTCATAAGGATTTTCATTTATACTGTATTCCTTGCCTAGGCCCTGGTCACAACGTGCCTGACTGTCGCTTTTGTGCTAGATGTAACCAACGCACTATTAAGCGTCGGTATATTTTTGCCTCAAAGTGTTTTGGAAACAGATTTAACTACCCAGAAATGTCATTGGATAGCAATCAGACTACCGGAGTACATAAAAAACGCAAAGGAAAGGACAGAGAAAGGCAGTAGAGATCCAAAACAGACGACAAAGCTTCTCCTAAGCCAGTCGCCGGTACTTGGGTGCTTTCACAGCCCCTGATACCCGCTACTTTCGAGTCGCAGACCTCTACCGACACCCATGTGGAGTCTGGCATACCGCAAGATACTCAAGGTATTGGACCGATGGATGCCTCTCCCTCAGATGGGTCCGGAGCCGCTGAGCAGGCACCGGCTTCTGAGGGTGTATTCAGACCTCAACATTTGTATATCAAACCGACAGCTGCAAAACCAAAGATAAAAGCAACTTCTAAAACTAAAAAAATGACTCCGCCATGTGCACAGGTCTCTATGCCTAAAAAAACAGATGATCAGAATGGCTGAAGACCTTATTACCGTAATCAGGGGTACCCATCCCCTTCCAGATAAGAGGCCTAGGCAAGACACTGATTATGAATCTTCAGATCAGGTTTCTATTTCTTCTGATTCCTCTTCTGATCAGGAATTATCTATACCTCCCTATGAGGATTCTGATGCAGAGGAGTCTATACCATCTGCATCTCCTCCTGTGGATTATTAATTTGGAGAAACCTTGGATACTTTTGAGGGAGCATTTACACTGGGAGAGTCAAGATTTCTCAGAATCAAGAGAGGCTCAGGGATTTCCTTCTCCCTCAGCACAGGCCTTTAGCCATTCCCCCTGTTTTAGACATTGTGGGTGATATGTTTTCGCAGTCGAGCTTGACCCCTGACTCCTTACCTCCGGCACCCAGTAAGCCTGACCGATATTACAGGGTCCCTGACTCTCATAAATTTTTATTTAGAAACCCTGCTGCTGATACTGAAACTGTTTCACAGGGTCCAAAGGGAGTTAAGACCTCAACAGCAAAAAATCCTACCCCCTCTGACAGGGATTCAAGGGCACTGGACAGATGGGGAAAAAAGGTTTATACATCTGCAACCTTGGCAATCGAGGCCTTAAACTGTCAATTTCATATGCTTAAGTATCAACAACATGTTATGGGATTGCTGAAACAGAAAATGATTTTGATGTCTGAATGTGCAGAAAATAAAGAATTGCAGGAATTATTGCATGCAGCTGAACAGGTTGGAAAGCATACTTTGCAATGTGGTTTTGACTCCTTAGAGGCCTCCTACAGGGCCTCACTTACCGGATCTATGATTAGGAGGCATGCCTGGCTAAAGGAACAAAATTTGCCTGATCAAGTTAAAGCTAAATTGCTAGATGCACCTTTACAGCATGATACTCTGTTTGGTATTAAGGCAGAAGAGGTTTTAGACAATGACAAGACAATGTACTTAACACTTTAGTCATAGGTGACACTATAGTCCAGTACACTGATGTCCCTCTCACCAGGTTGAACATGGAGAAAATTACAGTCGGCTGCCTGTCGGGTGCCAGGATCCGCCACATAACGCACGCACTCAAGTCACTCCACAACAAGTACAGATATGACTCTGTCATTGTCCATGTTGGAGTGAATGACTTGAGACATACCTCCCTGGACTACATGAAAGAGATCTCGGATCATGTGGCCCAGGCAGGTATGACCCTAGCCCTGAGTAGCATCCTGCCTTCGCCCAGAATGATACCACAATATAAGGACAAAATGATTGACTTCAACAATTGGCTAAGCTTCTGGTGTCATTCAAAGGGGATCCAGTATCTGTCTGCCTGGGACGACATGATTGACAGACCACGATGCTTTGCCAAAAAATGGTCTGCACATGTCGCCTCTGGGATTCAGGTTACTGGCTAAGGCTCTTGCCACCCCTATAGTGCCTTTTTTAGACAAAGTTCAAAGGACAAAACCACCACTGTAACAGGTACAAGAATGCAAAATCTGAAGGTAATGCTACTCGATGCTAGAAGTCTAAACCTCAAAATGCACTCTCTCTCTCTCGTGGCACTCCTAAAAATGGAGAACATCGATATCTGTGCAGTAACTGAGACCTGGTTCAAGGCTCCAGAGAGCACCCCTGCAATACCAGGCTACAACTCTTACCACACTTTTCGGCCACCAAAACAGGACCAAAACACTAAAGGTGGAGGAGTGTCAATATTCACCAAGGATATTCACACCACCAGGCTAGTTGCCCAACACAATGAGTCTGAAATTCTCCAGGTGCAACTAACACTAGGTAAGACTGCAATCCAAATTGTAGCTTGCTACAGATCACCCACCATACCCCAAGATTCCCACTACACCTTTCTAAACATACTGGAAAATATTAAGATAGAACCAAACACCCTAATACTGCGTGATTTTTAACTACCCTGCCATTAACTGGGAAAGCTACTCCTGTACCAATACCTTTGCCCAACGGTTCTTGAAATTCATAAATTCCAACGCCCTGGATCAACTAATCCATAGTCCCACCAGGGGCTCCAATATCCTAGACCTGGTCGTTACCAACATGGGAAATCGATGCTCCACACCTATGGTCACCCCCTCGTTAGTCACGTCTGACCATAAGCTAATCACCCTTAACATCCACATCCCACCCCCACCCCCCAGTAAGGAAACCTCCATAAAAAACTTCTCCAAAGCCAACTTCATGCTACTCAAGTCAGAAGTGACAAACTTGATGACACCCATGCAGACGGGAGCTGAAAGTTCAACTGTTGAATCCTACACTAAGGCACTGTACGAGCACATCCACTCATGCATAAATCGTGCCATCCCAAATAGAACCAAGATGCACTCATCCAAAAAAAAGAAGCCAATCTGGTGGTCCCCTGCCATAAACCAACTTTACAACAAAAGGAAGAAACTGTTGCAGAAAAGAGGAAAATCCCAGGATGCAAAAAACTTCCTTACCAACCTCAGTAAGAAACTGAGATCCCTCATAAAATCCTCCAAAGCTAGTTACGAAAATAAAATTGCCAAAGATTCCAAAGACAACAACAAGGCATTCTATAACTATGTCAAGAATCTAAATGGCAATGCTCAGATCTGCTCTGAGCTAAAACAGAATGGCATTAAATATACTGATCCCAAGGATATTGCCAATATCCTGGCAGATCGATTCACTGCTAACTTCCCCCCCCCCTCGCCCCCTAAATGGCCCATCTCAATACCGGAAGATTGCCAAATTCCAGTAATAACGGCCAGACAGGTAAAAAAACTCACTCTCCAAAGCTAAGAATACAGCATCCATGGGACCATATGACATCCCGGGCTGTGTACTACATGAACTACAATATGAACTGGCACCTCACCTAAGTGTCGTGGTTAATCATAGCCTCACCTCAGGTTTCGTGCCCACTGAGTGGCGCACAGCTACAGTTATCCCATTCCACAAGGGGGAGGGAATCCACCTTGGATCCTGGATACTACCGTCCAATCAGTCTGACAAGCCTTATCTGCAAGGCCATGGAGCGTATTATCATGGAACTTATAAACAAAGACATTGGCAACCTTCAAACACTGGACCCCACCCAGTTTGGGTTCGTGAAGGGCCGATCTTGTCTCCTGAACTTGATGGACTTCTTCGAATCAGTCTCCAGAGCCATGGACAAGGGTAAGGTGGTCCACACAGCCTGTCTAGACCTTGCCAAGGCCTTTGACACCATCCCCCACTCTGGAATCATAGATAAACTTACTAAGCTGGGCATTAATCCCCACATCACCCAGTGGGTTGCTAACTGGCTTACTGATAGAACCCACACTGTAAAAATAGCCGACTCCAAATCCAGCTCCAGACAAGTGAGAAGTGGAGTACCTCAGGGTTCAGTCCTGGGACCGCTCTTGTTTGGCATCTACTTCTCTGAAGTACAGGCCAACACTAAGGGACTCTGGATAACAAAGTTTGCAGATGACTGCAAACTGGGAGCCATTATTGAATCCCCAAATGATGTGGATACTCTACAAAAGGGCCTTACAGAAACAGATGCCTGGTGCCAGAGCCATTGGCTCAAGCTCAATGCCAAGAAATGTATAGTTATCCCCTTTCGGAAAAAACATGTATCCGTGAATTACCATATAGGTGGCAGTACACTAAACACCGAAAGTTTGATAAGAGACTTGGGGACACAGGTGGACAGTGGTCTCACCTTCGATAACCACATCGCCATGACAGTCAGGAAATCCTTCTATGTGGCACACCTCATCACTAAGGGCTTTTCATCCAGAAAAAAAGGAGGTCATTGTCCCACTGTCCTCATCCCTCATTAGACCCATTATAGAATACAATGCCCCATTTGGTATGTACCTCTCAAGACATCTGCAATAACTGGAAAGGCCACAGAAATACCTCACTAAAAGAATCACAGGCCTAAAGCAGATGCCCTACGCTGACCGCCTTAAAAAAACTCCAGCTATACTCTGTTGCATATCGTCTACTCAGAGGTGATCTTTGCTTAACATAGAAGGCCATGTCAAACCCAGAACTGTTGGACGTGCTACACTTAAAGAAATCCCAAACCCTCAAAGCCACGTGCTCCAGGGATCTAAACCTTGTCATCACAATAAACAAAACATGCTGGAGGGATAGGTTCCTGACCCAGAGACTCCCCATACTCTGGAATAGATTGCCCATATATGTCAAGCAGAGTGCCTCTTTGGTCCTTTTCAAAAGGAACCTTGACGATTGGATGGGAGAAAGGAAATTCACCCCGGGGATCACGTCAGTCGCCCTGCTAGACAGGGGTCCAGGGAAGTAAATAGTGTGGGAAGAAATAGCCAGGGAATTGTTATGGCTAGGCTTGTATAGGCCCTAGGGCTGATAGCCTAGTACCAACCTGTGAACCTATGGAAGACAAAGCTAAGTCTATGCAAACTGTTAAAGACTTCTTACAAGTGCAGCCACCAAGTTTCAGTAGACACTGGCCTACAAAAAAGTTGGTCCTTTTTTTGTGTCAGACATTTCTCAAAGGGGCAAATCCAGATGCCTTAAGGGTTCCAGATACCAGGCACAAGACTCCTGCAGGTCAAATCAATGTGGCGCTTCTGCCCCCAAATCTGGAGGAGATAAAGCACAAACCTACACAAACAGTACCAGTGACTTCCCTCTGCCTACACCAAGCATTTATCTTCTGGCAGCACCTTTAGAGGGAAAACTAGCACTTTTTTCTCAAAATTGGCACATCATAACCCAGGACAAATGGGTCCTAGACAGTGTCACAAGATTACAGGTTTCACTTCCATACCCTGCCAAGGGCAAACGGTTGGTCAGACCTGCCAAAAGATCAATGGGCAGAGGCACAAAAACAAATCTCATCCCTCATGGAAATGGGGGCCATTCAACGAGAACCAGAGCAAGAGCAGGGACAAGGATTTTGTTGAAGACTGTTCTTGGTACCAAGAAAAGACAAGGCCTGGAGGCCAGTACTGGACCGATCTTTACTAAACACATTCCTGGATATACCAAAATTCAAGATGTTGACTCTACAGCAGCTTCTGCCTATGCTGGGCGAGAAGGCTTGGCTTGTGACTTTAGACCTAAAAGAGGCATACCGACATGTCCCAGTCAGACAAGCATACAAGAAGATACCTCGGATTCAAAGCAGGCTGAATGCATTACCAATTCTCTGCACTGCCCTTTGGCTTATTGACTGCGCCCAGGGTCTTTACAAAGTGCCTGGCACCAGTAATTTCATTTCGCAGACAGAGGAATACAAATATATCCTTATGTGGACGACTGCCTCATTCAAGCAGAGAACAAGGACATTCTACTACAGCATATGGCGTTTGTAAAGAGATTTTTAACACGCCTAGGGTACACAGTCAATGAAAAGAAATCAAAACTAGTACCCTCTCAAGTGATAATATTCCTGGGTGCAAGCTTAAATACAGCTGTCCAGATGGCTTATCTCACGCCCACCAAACAAAGGCACCTGACTACTTATTTCAAAAAGTTGGCAACAAAGGCCCAGTTATCTGCAAGAAAAATTCTGCAGGCTTTGGGTTTCATGGCATCCTGCATTCTACTAATTCCATATGCAAGACTGCATATGAGGAAATTTCAATGGTACCAAAAAGTGTCTGGACTCAACATTGCCACAGCCTGGAAACAAGGATTACTCTCATTCCCTGCCTGCAACAGGAGTTTTGATGGTGAGCGAAATCCACTGAAGTCCATTTTAACCTGTTCTTTACTCTCACATGATGTTTGCCATGTCTTGTTGGTAAGCCATGCAGGTATCAGTTTTATCAAGAGTGCAACAATGCCAAATTGTTAAAATTTATTGATCAGTATTTCATGTATGACCCTATTAAATGCTGAAGTTAAATGAATATAAATTACGTTGCAGCACAATTTTTCATTCATAGCTGTATTAATTTTGTTATAGAAACTTTAAGTTTAAAAAAAGACTTGGGTGATCCTTGCTGTAGCCAGAAGAATTATCACAGGGAAGAAATCTTTACCACCCCAATTTGAAGACTAGCTCTAAAAGACGCTGCTCTTAAAGAAACTGCAACCAAAAAGAACAGAACTTTTCCTAACAAACTTACAGATAAACCTTGGTTAAAAAGGTTTGCCTGCATTGAAATTGTTTTCATCCTTGTCTGCCATTTTATTGGATATCTAAATTTGTTTTGTTAGTGTTATGTATATATTTTACTTTTAAAGGAAAACTTCACCCTAGATGTAAAAAAAAAACTGATCAGATGTTGTTAATCTTCATTCATTCCTGACTAATGGGTGTCTGTTCTGTCCTCTGAACCAAGTCGCGTTCTAACAAGTTTGTGCCATCCAAAAAACTTGCGAGCTAAGCTTTACCCATTGTGGTCCTCTCCCTGTTACCTCAGATCTCGTTTGCCACGTAGTTATCAAGACATGTCAAGCCAGCTCTCAGCTAAGTGTTATAGAATTTTTTTCTTTTAAAATCTCTCTTGATAGTTTTTTTCTTACTAATTTTATTAAATATTACGTTTAGTCTGTAGTTTCTGTACCTGTTTTTAATGCTTCCCTTTCTCTTTTCTTAACAGTTTTGGGTTTTCTTAGTACCATCACTGGTACAGGCTTTTCCCTCTAATTCCTTAATACCATTGCTAGTGCCCCCCCCCCTTCCTCCTTTTTATCTCTCTAGTTAGCTATTTAAAAAAAAAAAAAAAAAAGTTTACAGTTTTCTCTGTTATTAATTTTGTGTGTGTGTGTATTAATTGGTTTAGTGTCATTATTCTTGGATTGTCGTCCTCCACTGCATCGGAAAAGAAAGGAACAACTGGATTTAAACAGTGCAACCATTGTGGTTGCAAAATGCCAAATTCGAACGCCCATACCTCTTGCTTGTACTTAATGGGTTTTCTTCATCTATCTATACAACCTCCTTGTGAAATTTGTTTGGCCTTTAGTTCTTGCACTGTTAATGATAGGAAAAACAAGCTAATACTGAAGGGCTTACTGAATACTCCTTTTGCGGAGGCTATTTCTCGGTTGGAGGGTTCACCCCCTCCCAATAAAAAACACTGACATAAGAGCCATTTGGTTCCATCTTCACCCAATGTCACTGACTCAAGTCTTTGGAACCGAAGGCCAAAATCCAAAAATTGACACTGTCAACTTTGGCACCAGGATGTCAGCCTCCCTCCACAGTGCCATCTTTGGTTCCAGAATTGCAAGTATCTACCTTCGAACCACCCACGGTACCGATAAAGACTACTGCACCAACCATGCCTTTAATTACTACATAGACTCCAATCTTCCTTTCGGCACCAAAAATAGTTTACCCTGCACCGGTCACTTCCCTCTCTCCTGTGCATCTTGCTGGTCACAAGACCTCTGTGTCGAAAGGAGAAACAACCCCTTGGACCAGATATTCCCCCACGGCAGACCCCTTCTTTGGTCAGCAATATTGCTCCTTCATGGAGCGACCTGACTGTCGATTGAGGATATCCACTCGCTCCTCCAGGAGCCTGTCCGAATTTGACGTGGTGAGACTTGTGGACCAGTTCCTAGCGGCCAGAGGAATCACAACCCCTGTTAAACCCTCCCACCTGGAGCAGAGGGATTTTCTCCATGGACTCCTACGTATACTCCTCCTTCGACCCTCTAAGAGGTATTGAAGCCCCTGACACCGATGCTTGTCCTGGTTTCAGCTTCTTTGATATCACTGGTAGATCTCACCATGGTTTTGGATCTGACCCTTTGGCCATAGACTTGTATGAAGCTGAGCTGTCCTCTGGATCATGACTGGACTGCCTGCACCATGACCTTAGTGTGGCGCCTATTTTTTCTACAGCGCCGTCTGCTGCAGATCCCATTGTCTTGGCAGCACCAAGTCCTCTTGGGGCTTCTTCCTTGGAAGTGGGCTCGTCAGAGTGGGGTGTGACCCCAATTTTGAGGTTGTCCTCACTTGTGGGCTCCCGTCCCTCTTGGGCCAGCCAGCTTTGCAGATGATGGAGAGGGCCCTCGCCTCCACAGGCATACAAATTGTTCTTGGGCATCGGAGTGCCATACATTTACCCCCTCTGGTATGCAGCTGGCGCAGTCCTCCACATTGGGACGTCGAGCACAAGAGCCTCTAGATACCCTACTGCAGGGTACTTTCTCTTCAGATTTTCCTGCCGAGGGGGTACCAAGCAAGAGATCGTGCAATAGGAAGTATGTGGACTCCCCAGAAGAGTCCCTCACGGAAGATGTGGCCTATGAAGAGGGGGGGGGTCCCCACAGTTGTCTCCTGAGGATGTCTCCTCTGGAGATGTACTGGTAATCTTAAAACAGCAGGGAGGCTGGAAGCCCACCAATCTCTCCTCTGAGGAAGTTCGTATTCTTGCAGGCTTTTTGTGCTCGACCCTCTTGTTTCTTGGGTGATCCTGCCTAGAGATTAACTAGTCTAACTCGTGCAGTACACATGGACGAGTCCTGATACCATTGAACCAATCCCCCGCCAGAAGAAAGTCCTCACTGGTCCAAAGGCCTACCAGTAGATGCTATGGTGGTGGCGGCCTCTAAGAAAGAGCTTGCAGAGGAGAGCCATTTTGTCCACACCCCAAACAGGGAGTCTGTGGTGATGGACAGTTTAGGTAAGTGAGTGTTTGCCTCATCAACCTTTGCCATTCAGTCCTTGAATTACTTGGCACACTTTTTACTAGGCTCCAGAGAGACCTAATTTCAGAAATTTCTAAAACCTTAGCAGGAGCTGTCTCTGCTGTACTTGACAAAGTTGTTTTGCAGCATGCAACCCTAGAATTTTATATCTAACTCGTCCATGCGGTTACTCTCACACCGAAGGGGTGGCTAGAGCTCCAGGTTCAGACGTTGTCATGAGATGTCACGCCTGGATGTATCTTTGTGACTTTGCAGATCATTTTAAGTCTTCCTTTCTTAATGCTCCAGTGGAAGCTTCTTCCCTCTTTGGCCTGAAATTGAAAGACACGTTAGCTAGGTATGAAAAGGATGGCAAGAGTCTGCCATGGGCGTGCATATTTCCACCCCCCAGCAATCTTCCTCTAGGAATCAGAGGAGTGGAAAGATATGGCTCAAGAAATACTAGTGTCCTTTCCTTGACTCGTGGCGAGTTTACCCCCCCAGGCAGCGGGGGTAACTTATCTGGAAAGCCGTCCCTACAGAGGCAGAGAGGGTCTGGAAAACCAGGGATCCAGAGATTCTTCATCTGGACAACCATACCAGTGCTCCTGAGGAGTGGCCTGATTGCCTTCCTCTGGAAGCAATCGGAGGATGTTTCTCTCTGCACAACCCTGCCTGCAAACAACCACAGATGTATGGGTGCAGAATACAATTGCCAGAGGTTACTACATACCCTTCAATATTTGCTCAAAGCCATTAAGGCAAATTCCTGACGTTTCACCCAGTCCAAGGGAAGCAGCAGCCCAAGAAATACGAAAGCCGTTTCAAAAAAGTCATCCAAGCAGTCCCACCAGACCATATAGGATCTGAATTTTACTCTGAGTACTGGAGACCGATCTTTGATTTCAGCATTTTGAACCAATTTGTCAACCAAACAAAATTCTGGATGGTCACGGTTCAGTCTATCCTAACCTTCCTTGGAGAAAGACTAGTGGATGTGCTCAGTAGATCTTCAGGATGCGAATTACCACATAAAAATGGACAAACTCTCCAGAAGATTTATTCACTTCCAGCTGGGAGCCAATCATTACCAATTCTGGGTGCTACCCTTTGGAACACTATACAGCCCCCAGAGTGTTCACCAAATGCATGGCAGTGGTAACAGCTCATCTGAGACTGCAAGGAATCTGTGCATGTCCTTCAAGGATGCATCTGCAGTCTTCACAAATGGGTTGTCCTGTCGTCAGGCAGCCCTTCGGTCGGCCGGATTCCAAAGTCTGGGTCTGGCTTCGGCTGGTGTCGCACTTCACCCGACGTCATTGCGGCAGTTTTTCGGGTATAAAGGCATCAGCCGACGCCATTTTCCTCAGTCTTTCTTGCCGCGTGGCGCCCGAAGCAGAAGCTGTTCGCAAGTGCCGGTCGGTCAGATCCAGAGATTACTACTACCGAATATTACTTCGAAGACTTCTAAAAAGCTAAGTACCCCGTTGGGGACTCTTTCTTGCCTCAGCCGATGTCAGAGAAAGTGAATAACTGTTTATCTTGTGGGAAACAAATACCTCATAAAGATTTCCACTCCTACTGCATACATTGTTTAGGCCCAGACCACGACGTTGCAGCTTGTCTAGCCTGTGCTTCTTTTAACCGACGGACGCTTAGACGTCGGTTGGAGTTTGCTGAACAGATTTTCGGCTCCGATTTTGCATATATTATGCCGTCGGATCCTCCGACTTCGCAAAGTACCAAAAAACGCAAAGAAAAGGACCGACACTCGCGGTCCGCGGTTTCGGCCGAAACCGCGGTTAAGCAAACCGCGAGTGTCTCGGTTTCGGCTGAAACCGAGCAAGCGGTTCTTTCTTCAGCCGAAATCATGCCTTCTACCGAGGCCTCTTATAACCTGGTAGAAACGGCTTCTGAAATCCAACCTTCTGTTGCGGTTTCACAGGATTTATCAGATACCATTCCCCTGGATATTTCTACCCCTGCACGTGGAGCTCCTAGGCCTCCTGCAGCAATGTCTATTAAGGCCTTTGCCAGGGCTAAAGCAGCCAAAGCATCAAAAACGGTGCCTGCCAAGCCCCCCTCTCTCAGGCCCAGCACCAGCTCCCATATGCTAACTTTGGCTGAGGATCTCATCTCTTTAATTCGTGGAGCCCAACCTCATCCAGACAGGGCCTCTCTCCCTCCTCCAGAAAAAAGGCCTAGAGCAGAGCCCCCTGAGCCAGTATCCACAGATGATTCCTCTGATGACTCAGAACATACAGACCCTCCTGAGGCTGCTTATTCTCCTTACGAAGACTCTGATGCTGAGGAGTCCATCCCTTCAGCCTCTCCTCCTGAGGAATTTTCCTTTGGGGAAACCTTGCATGCTATGAGGGAACAATTTCAGTGGCAGGGCCAAGATTTCTCAGACTCCAGAAAAAGGCTTAGGACCTTTCTACATTTGCCACAGCATAGGCCTTTAGCTATTCCTCCAGTTCTTTCTGTTGTTGATGATGCATTTAATGATGCTTGCACTGCTCCTGATTCATTACCTCCGGCTCCTGCTAAGCCCGATAGGTTCTACAGGGTCCCAGACACTCATCACCATTTATATAAGGCTTCTTTTGCAGATCCAGAGACCATCTCCCAGGGTCCTAAAGCTGTAGCAGCTACTTCCACTAAAAACCCCCTCCCCTCTGAAAGGGAATCCAGGTCCTTAGAGAGATGGGGTAAAAAAGTTTACACCTCTGCTACTTTGTCAGCTAGAGCTTTGAACTGCCAATTTCATATGATTCAATACCAAGAGTTTATGCTTGACCAGTTGACTAAAAAACTGTCCTCTGAAGAATCTTTAGATAAGAAATATGTTCAAGAAATGGTACA
Source organism: Protopterus annectens (assembly GCF_019279795.1). NCBI lineage: Eukaryota > Metazoa > Chordata > Ceratodontiformes > Protopteridae > Protopterus > Protopterus annectens. The sequence goes on from NC_056731.1 coordinate 461,147,098, forward strand.
TAACATACAGCAGGTTAGTAGCCATTCTTTAAAATGTGGCTATGATGCACTGGAGGCTACCTTTAGATCAGCCATGACTGGCACAGTTATCAGGAGGCATGCATGGCTGAAAGAACAGGCATTACCAGACCATGTTAACTCAAAGCTTTTGGATGCACCTGTGGACAAGGTCAGTTTATTTGGTTCCCCTGCGCAACAGGTACTAAAAAAGATGGAAGAGAAGGCAAAATCTGTACAAACAGTGAAAGATTTCTTACAAGTTCAACCTCCAAGGTTTAGCAGGAACTGGCCCTCCAAGAATTGGTCCTTTCCAGGCTCCTCTAGGGCACAAAGAGGCAGGAATAGGCGCTCGAGAGGCAGAAACCAAACCAGGGGTGCCTACAGGGGACGCCAGTGGCAGGGTAACAACCAGCGAGGCACGGATGCAACCACCACCACTACAACAACTCGATCACAGTGACTTGACGGTGGCACCGCCTACCAGGGAACAACTAGAAGCACCCTTAGGCGGAAAGCTAACCTTATTTTCAAAGAACTGGCATTGCATCACAAGAGAAAAATGGATTTTGCAAACTATAGACCAAGGTTACAGGTTCCATTTCCATACTCTACCAAGCAAAAGAGGAATGCCAAACCTGCCACCTACTCAGAGGACAGAAGCTCTAAAGCAAATATCTCAATTACTAAGAATGCGAGCTGTGGAAAAGGTACCACCTTTGGAGCAAGGAAAGGGATTTTACTCCAGACTCTTAAAAGAAAACAAATGGAGGCCTATTCTAGACCTGTCCGCTTTAAACACATTCCTCATTGTTCCAAAATTCAAAATGCTGACCCTACAGCAGCTTCTTCCCATGCTGGGCAAGGAGTCTTGGCTGGTAACTCTAGATCTCAAGGAGGCATACCTGCACGTCCCCAGAAGACCAATTTGCAGAAGATACCTCAGATTTCTTGCAGGATCAGAGTATTATCAATTCTCAGCATTGCCCTTTGGCTTATCTACTGCGCCCAGAGTGTTCACGAAATGCCTGGCATCAGTAATCGCTCATTGCAGACTTCAGGGGATTCAAATCTATCCCTACCTGGACGACTGCCTGATACAAGCGGACAACAAAATAAACTAACAGAGGACCTACAAAGAGTCATTTACCTGCTGCAAGCCCTGGGATATACAGTCAATATAAAAAAGTCAAGGCTGTTTCCATCCCAAAGAATAACCTTTCTGGGTGCAGAACTGGACACATCAAATCAAATGGCATCCCTGACTGCAGAAAAGAAAGAGCAGCTTCCTCTCTACTTCTTGGCATTAACAAAGCAGAACCATCTAACTGCAAGAAAAGTGCTGCAAGCTCTAGGCTTCATGGCATCCTGCATAATACTGGTCCCTCATGCCAGGCTGCATATGAGAAAGCTACAATGGTACCTAAAGAATTTGTGGTCTCAACACAAGCACAGCCTAGAAACCAAAATTCCAAAGATTCCCTGCCTGAAGAAAGAGTTCCTATGGTGGGCTCAGGCCTGCCAATCAAACTCAGGATTGCCCTTCTGCAAAAGCCAACCAACTCAAACCATCACGACAGATGCCTCAGACCTCGGTTGGGGGGCACACATGCTGGACAGGTGCATTCAAGGCCTATGGACTCAAGACCAGCTGCACCTGCACATAAATCTAAAAGAAATGATGGCAGTAAAATTGGCAATCCAGGCCTTCAAACCTTTTCTCCAAGAAGGTCAGCTGATAAGGACAGACAACACCACAGTTATGTGGTACATCAACAAACAGGGAGGCACACACTCATATCCTCTATGCCGGCTGGCACTGGACCTATGGGATGTGGCTCTGAGCTACAACATTCAGTTACAAGCAATTTATGTACCAGGGAAGGAAAACATTCTAGCAGACATATTAAGCAGAACTACCACAGATGCCCACAAATGGAACAAATGGATGCTGCATCCGGACATCTTCAAAGCCATCACAAGAGAATGGGGATTACCGCAAATAGACTTGTTTGCATCCCCACTCAATCACCAGCTAAAGAAATTCTGCACAAGGACTTACCACCCACTTGCTTGGAAGGTGGACTCCCTATCTTTCAGTTGGAAAAACCTGATAGCATACGCATTCCCACCACTTCCTTTGATGCACAAGGTGCTTCTGAAGATCAAAGAGGAACATCCGAGGATCATTCTGATAGCTCCAGACTGGCCAAGACAACATTGGTATCCATTGCTGAGGAGCATGTCCCGGGAACAAATATGGACACTGCCCCTGATCCCATTACTGTTAACACAGAACAACTTCAACATCCTGCATCCAAACCTGAAAACTCTGCAGCTAACTGCCTGGAACATTACATGACAACAATTAACCCAAATTTATCCCAAAGGGTTAAGGACATAATCCTGGAGGCTCGAAGACCTTCAACAAGAAAGAATTATGCAGCAAAATGGAAAAAGATATCTCACTTGGAGTACTGCAAAGGGGCAAGAAGTGACACTGGTGAACATAGCCAACATCCTGGAGTACTTGGCAGAGCTCTTCCATACAGGCCTGTCCTACTCTTCCATCAAGATACATGCCTCAGCTATTTCAGCAGAATACAGCTTGGATCCTCCTGTCTTCTCGCATCCTCTGCTCAGACAGTTTCAGAGAGGAATTAAAAATGTGAAACCTCCCCGGAAACCTCCATTACCAGCATGGGACTTGAACTTTGTGCTAGAAAAATTGACACTTCCCCCTTTCGAACCAGCAGCAACAGCAGAATTACAATACTTATCCTGGAAGACTGCATTCCTGCTGGCAATAACTTCAGCAAGAAGGGTCTCTGAACTACAGGCATTAATGGCAGTACAACCCTTCCTGATCTTCCATCAAGATATTGTCCATGAGAACAAATCCTACATTTATGCCTAAGGTGGTATCCAGAGTCTCTTTAAATCAGGCTATCCACCTTCCTACATTCTTCCCCAACCCACAGAACAGGGGAGAAAGGCTTCTACATACCTTGGATGTGCATAGACAATTACGCTACTACCTGGACAGGACAAAAACCAATAGAAAAACTGACCAGCTTCTGGTAGCATATGCAACAGGGAAGGAAGGAAAACCAATTTCAAAACAGACAATCTCCAAATGGATAGGAAATTGCATTAGATTTTGTTACTCCTATCATGGAAAGAAAACTCCAGAGAACATCAGGCCTCACTCCACAAGGGCTACAGCCACTACCACAGCTTTCTTGCGAGGAGTGGCTATCAAGGACATTATAGAGGCTGCTACTTGGACCTCCGTGCATACATTTGCCAAGCATTATAACTTACCTTTATACTCTAGATCCCGAGCTGGTTTTGCCACTGCTGTTTTGCAAGGGATCCTAACTACACCATAATCTCTTCTCATTCCTCCTCCCCTAGTTTAGCTATGGTATTCTACCCATTTGTGAAGACTGCAGATGCATCCTTGAAGGACATAGTACAGTTTTGTACCTACCGTAAATGTAGATGTCCGATAGGAATGCATCTGCAGTCAGGATTACCTCCCTCCTTCCCTCTGAGGTACTCCTAGGGTATTTGCCAACCTTCAGCTAGCTTGGGGGGGATCTATTATGGTGTATTTGTTTGTATATATGTACATACATGCTTATTTTGTGTGTTTTGCTCTCTACTATTTGGAAACTTTGGCATTTATCCAAATTTAGCCATCCAAGAGGGCACCTGGCATCTGGGGCAAGAAACACTGAGGAAAATGGCGTCGGCTGATGCCTTTATACCCGAAGAACTGCCGCAATGACGTCGGGTGAAGTGCAACACCAGCCGAAGCCAGACCCAGACTTTGGAATCCGGCCGACCGAAGGGCTGCCTGACGACAGGACAACCCATTTGTGAAGACTGCAGATGCATTCCTATCGGACATCTACATTTATGGTAGGTACAAAACTGTACTTTTTCCGTAATTAGACGATTGGCTCCTTACCACCCCCACCAAGCATCTACTGGTTACAGCCTTACATTGCACTGTAAAACTAGCAAAATACTAAGAAATCTCAAACAAGGAGAAATGCAAGTTGACTCCTCCTCAAACTTTGGAATTCGTAGGAGCAACTTTAAATACTCAATCTTGCCTAGTCTCCTTTCCAGGTCACAGATTAGAAAGACTGAGGTCCTAACTCCGGATGACATTCTCTCAGGACAAAGTTCCAGCTTGGGCTGTCCTTCAACTTCTAGGATCAGTGGCAACATTAATTACATAGGTTCATAGGTTCATACTAGGCTATCTGCCCTAGGGCATTTATAAGCCTAGCCAGAATGTGTTTGGCTTTCGCCACCCATTTTAAATTTATTTTGCTATGCCCTTTTTCGAGGTTAGTATACTGTGCCTTTGTCTAACAGCGACACAGAAGTGATACCCGGGGTAAACCTACGATCTCCCATCCACTCATCAAGATTCCTCTTGAAGAGAGTCAATGAGGGACTCTGCCTAACCTGGACTGGGATTTTATTCCAGAGTGAAGGGAGCCTCTGGGTTATGAATCTGTCCCTCCAGCGTGTCCTATTTATTTACAATAGTTCCCTTGGCAAGACTACACATGAGACTTCTTCATTGGCTCCTACTAACCCAGTAGTCCCCTTTGAATCACCCTGTGTCCTTTCAGGTCTGCATAACATACCGATGTAAACAAGATTTAGCTTGGTGGATGAAGCTAGAATAAGACCTATGGAGTCGCCCTTTCACCCCATCTCAGCCCAAGGCCATAGTGACCACAGACGCTTCCCTGATTGGGGGTTGGGCACTTCCAGGGAAAGACGGTCCAAGGCACTTGGTTCCCTCTGGAGGCCAATCTGCATATCAGTGTTCTAAAACTGATGGTGGGCTACCAATGGAGCTTGATGTATTAACGTGATCTTGTACTCTCTCAAGCCTTTCTCTTTCCCATAAAACTTTGCATGACTCATGCCAGACATAGGGAAGTAACTCTAAATTCCCATGCCATTGACATAATGGGATTTGGGAGGGTCATTCTTATTTTCTTAACCTTCTGTAAAAGGACTGCTTATTTTCTCTCTCTAATCACCCTCATTTATGTATGGCTGAGGAAAACAAAGAACCTTCTGTTATGGTGGTAATAGATCTATTTTCAAAATATGCATGTTGATATATGGCTCAAGTCCCTTCCTTTTCAGTTCTGACAATAACTTGTCCAGTATTACCTTCTCCATTTATTTTCCACAACATGAAAAGACTTTCAGGTCTGTATGACTCGGGGGTTTGTCCTCATGTCTTTTCCCTTAAAAACAGGTTTAATAAGTATGTGTTTCCAGTCTTGAAGAATCTCCTCAAATTTATTCTACTTGGTAGACAATAGGTACTGTAAGCTCTTGTTGAAGTGTTCCAACTTCATTATTACTAATTTTCTCTTCTCCGTGTACTTTGGAGCCAGTTTGCTTGCATCTTTTTCTGTATAATCTAGTTTGATTTCAGTATCTGTAGTTACGTATATGTCACTAGGACAACTTATCACCTTCTTTGTGGAGCCAAACTGTTTGGCATAAGGTTTTGTAAATATATCTATAATATGTGATGTCCAAGAAAATTTTTAGAATTTACACATTGTTTATCCATTTGTAGGTCTTTTCTCTTTCCACAGCTTATGTATGTATGAAATGGTTTTGTATTAAGCTCAATATCTTTAGGTAAATTTTTCTTCAAAACTTTGATCTTGTCTCACTATGGTAATATGTTTTGTCCAGCTTATTTCATTTTGCAAAGTTGTAGTTTGACATTTTTCCATTTCTTATATTTTTGTTTTCCACCTAAGGAAGTACATTTCTGCATCCTTGTGGCAGAAGTGGGCTGATCTAACCTAAGTTGGAGATCGCTGGTGTAAGACTTATTGTGTGCTTTCCTGGTTGGTAAAACATGTTTCTCTCTGCTTGTATTTAAGTCTCATGTTTGTGTGTTGCTGTTCTTTGTGCAGCAGTGGTTAACAGTGCTCTTGCATAGACTAAAACGCCTAGAAGCTCACTGTTTCCCTCAACAGCTGTCTGAGAAACTTTTCGAATCTTTTCTGCTGTTCTAGGAGCAACTCAGCTGTGCACTGAGCAGCATTCCCTTATTTACTAACATTGGCCTACACAAAGTTCATAGGTTGGTACTAGGCTATTGGCCTTAGGGCCTATACAAGCCTAGCCATAACAATTCCCTGGCTATTTCTTCCCACAGTATTTACTTTACCGGACTCCTGTCTAGCAGATGTAGGTCCCTCTTGTAGTCTGTGCTAACAGCGCAGTCCTGTCAAATTAACCCATTCCCTTCCTTAATAAAACTTGCAATAAGAGCCTGCTGTCATGGTTGGGCAGTTTCCCATCATCTCCCTGGCCAGCCTGATGGACATGAGCATCCTGAGGCAATGTAGCAATTGTCTCATGGATACTGACAACCACTTATTACTGAAACAATTAGTTTGTGAGAGATGTAGTTACGCTATTTAATTGGAGGCAAGAGACTCCAATAAGGAAAAATTGAATTCAAAACAGATTGTCAGCATACTCAGACTTCTCACACTAAATAAGGACACAACATATAAACCCACATATGCAGAGGTAATCACTAGTAACTTAACAGAAGATCAGAAGCTTCCCAATTGGAAACTACCTACACACAACCGTGTAAAAACCACCACAACACGTAACACACACACACACACACACACACACACACACACACACACACACACACACACACACACACCAGTGTTTCAACAAATAAGCTCATAAGGCGTAACACCACTAAACCTAATGTATTGGTCATAGGTGACTCTGTTGTGAGAGACACTGATGATCCCATCACCAGACTGGATAAGGAGCGAGTTACATGTGGTCGCATGTCGGTTGCCAAGATCCTTTGTCATGAAACCACAAGTAACCGATATGACTCTCATAGTCCATGTGGTGGTGAATAACTTGATGTGTGTCTCACTGGGCTGTATGAAGAGAGAGATGACTCTGCTCTTGGATTGTGTCACAGGCAAGTATAAGCCTAGCCTTAAGTAGCTTTCTGCCTTCTCAAACGATGATGGCACAATACAAACAAAAATATGATTGACTAACCACTAGCTTGGCTTCTGATGTCATTCCAAGGGGGTCCAGTATCTGTCGGAAAGACGCGGTTGACTGTCTACTCTCCTTTGCCAGTGGTGGTTTGTACTTGGGTCTTCTAAGCTTTCGGATACTGGCAAAGGTGTTCGCCACCCTTATTGTGGTTTTTTAGGCTGTGCCAAAATAACAGATAAACTCTGGGTACTGCAGCTTAATGCCAGGATTCTTAACAAGAAACTGCACTGTGCAGTCAGACTTGGTTCAAAGACATGGAATGCAACTCTGCCATGCAAGGCTACAATGCCTTCCCTATGTTCAGATCACAAACTGCACATGAAAGAATATAAGGAGGTGTATCCATCTTCATTAAGGATAAGTACACCTTGAGACTAGTTAAACAGACTCGAGCTACTCCATGTCAAGTTAACTTTAGACAAAGCTCCCTACTATATAGCTATAAGTCGCCCATCGTGAAACAGGAAAAACATTCACATATCTGGACTTAATGGAGTCACTTGCCATACGGTCCAGCACCTTACTCATGGGTGATATTTATCCTCCCATTGACTGAGAAGCGTACATGACCACAAACGTGCTGGCTCAGAGGTTCCTGGACTTTGTTACTGCAAATACTTGTCAGAACACCCGCAAGAAGCTGAGATGTCCTGGACAAAGTAGTCATTAACATGGGAAAGCATTGCACCCCCCCCCCCCCCGTGTGTTCTCTTTGGTAAGATTGGACTAGAAGTCAGTCTCTTTTAATTTAGTTAAAAGACCAGATACCTCACCAAGCTCAAAAATGCTTAAGAAATTTTTTAAGACAAGTTGCTTCCCACTGAGTCATGGTATTAGAGGAAAAGTCCCCCTGAATGCAGAAAACATGGACTCCTATGTAGAGGTGTACAGCAATGCCCTGTAGAACCACTTAAGTAGTTGTGTAGAATTGGCTGTCCCTGACCAGATTAAAATTGGGTCTTGCCGAAAAAACAAGCCATTTTGTTGGACACCTAGTACAATTGGGCTGTACAACGAGAGAAAAAAAAAGAAACTAATGCCCAGTAATGAGGGAAGTGGCTTAGTAGATGAAGCAATCCCCCTCTAGCATAAACAAGTGAATTGGAGATCTTGTCAAGTCTTCCAAAGCTAATTATGAAGCAAAAAGTAACATCCCTAGCTAAGGATAAACACGAGGCATTTTTTTTAACAACTTCTAAAATGTAAAAGGGAATACCGAGCTATGAACTGAACTGGTTGTGAATGTAAACACCCGTACTTAATTTGATGTGGTGGTCAACTTGCTAGCTGACAGATTTGGAGCAGACTTCACCCCTTTGTCCCCTACAGTCACCCCCCAAAGTGTACTTGTCACCATTCCTCAGCCTGTTATCTCAAGAGAATAGGTCATCTTGGTGCTCTTCAAGACCAAAAACACAGCATCAGTGGGACCAGACAACATCCCGGGTTGCCTTTTAAACCACTTAAAAACTAAGCCTGATAGACCCATTGGGATCCCTGATTAATCACAACCTAAGAACTGGCTGTGCTTCGATGGAATGGAGGACAGCAACCGTAATTTCTCTGCACAAAGGGGGACCATCAAAAGACCCTGGGAATTAGAGGCCCATAAGCTTGACTAGGCTCATGTGCAAGGTCATGGAAAAAATCAGTGTGGATCTTTAGGGTCCGAATGGAGAGATGAGAGAGTTTACATGCAAAGGGTAGTTGTATTGCTGGAGCTGAATCCATCCTCAAGTCGTGGTGAGTATCTTCACAAAGAGGACCTTGTTTTTCACAAAATCTTACCGAAACGACACTGATCTTTAAATTTTTTTATATATCATGTACAGAAGTAGGTTAAGAAATAAGATAGCTGGGTGCACAAGACTTGGAATAAAAAGTGCCCATTCCTAGTAAGCGCACTGGTACCAGGACTGGAATAAATTACATTGTAGACTCGTCAAGACAAACATTCCTACAGTGGGCTAGGACAGCCTCAGGGGGAGGATGCCCCTCTGTTGTAGAATGTAGTAGTAGTAGTCAACAAAAACCACAGAAGCTGATAGGCCAAAACAAGAGTCTTAAAGATAGAGTAGACTCCTGAGGATAAGAAAGAAGTTGTGTTTTTAATAATATGAAAGAAGCACAGAATTTCTAGACAGAAGATGATCAAAAAGATTGAGAAGAGTTTGAGGAAAGAAAGTTGCACAAGAATAACTCAAAAACTTCCATTAAAAATGTGTTCATTAATACAACAGGTTTATGAAAAACAAGTAGACCAAGAAAGCTTGGACCATTTGGAAAAAGAAGTGATGGAGGAAGTGTGAAAATGTTAACAAAATCTAGAGAATTTTGAAAGGTATAAAAGAGATAAGGACATGAGAGAGAAAGATCCGATATGGTGCAATATTTATGCGAAGGAGAAAGCGAAACTAATAAATACTAAAAGAGCAATACCAAAGATATTTGAAGAGAAATACAGGCAAGGGCGTCTGGATATGGACATTTTACAGTGCAAATAAATAAGACAACCGAGAGGAAAGGTAGAAAAGAGGATTAGTAATGGAAAAGTTAAAGAAATAGAAACTGGGGTTATGGATTACCTGCGGCGTGAAGGATTTAGTGTAGAAAATAAATATAACTATTATAACATCCCAGCAGGATAGAGCAGTGGATCTCCAGATTAAGGAGAAACCAGTGGAGTGGGAAATCTCTGATCAGTTGCCATATGATACTTTGGAGCCTTCCATAGGAAACCAGTACAAAAGTTCTATTGGAGTTTCACAGTAGGGGAAGGATCAGGAAACTGTGGCAACTCTTGTGCAGTCAGTGTCATAGAGTGGTAAGCCAATGAGTTCCCATTTGAAAGAGCAATGGATGACGCATGATGAAACAGAAGAGAATGCCACAGAAGATTTTCTTTAACTTTCTGTAGAATGACTGCAGGAAGTGGAGAACAAAGCATGTGGCCTCAGTTTAGAGGAAAATTATCTAAGAGCAGAGATGCTTGATATAATAGAGATGGACAGACATTAAGATCAATGAGAAGAAATTCTTGTTGTGCAGCTAAAATTAATAGCAGATAAACTCCTGCCACAAAAACGCACTGCAGTAAAGGAAAGAATTGGAAGAAATCAATTGACATGATGGAAGTATGAAATAAGAGAAAACCTGCACAGCAATTAATCTGAGAAGTGTTGTAGAGTACAGAAAAGGGAATAGATCAGCAAAAATCCAGAAAGATGGACATGGTAAAAGCAATACATAGTATCAGAATGTATCTGGACCCGTTTTTAAATAAACTAAAAATATAAGCACATATAGAGAAACTTAGGAGTGTGCAGGTAGATATGAAGGAAAAGTACAGAATGAGTAACTTATTTCTGACCCAAAAATTTTTAATAGAAAATTGGGAAGCAAGGCAAAAGGAATTGAAACACCACCAAAAAAAAATAGATACGTTTTGGAGAAATATCCAAGAAGATCCAGTGGAACATAACAAAAATGCTAAATGGGTAGAAGAAGTAAAAGAAATAAGTTCAAATGTACAGGATATGAAATTGGAGGAAGTAATGGTTAGAGAAATTGAAACCAAGAAAAACTCCTAATTGGAAAACCCCAGGCCTAGATGCAGTACCTAAGATTTGGCTAAAAGTATTGACATCTTTGCATGAAGATTTAGCTATGAGTAAGAACTATTTATATGTGCACAACAGGGAAAAAACATGCTACTACTTGACAGCAAACCTGCAAGCTGTACTAAAAACTGTATAGACCAATAACTTGCCTTCCAACAATGTATAAACTATACACTGGAATTTGATGTAGACAGTTTGTAGTCATTTAAAAGAAAACTTATATCTTGGCAGTAGAACAAAAAGGTAATAAAAAGTCCTGTGGAACAAAGGATCATCTGTTAGTCATAGTGGAGAACTATAAAAAGAGGAAGTATAAAGTATGGTATGGATAGACTACAAAAAAGCATTTGACATTACCCCACATTCATAGAATAAGAGTGCTTAAAGTGTCTAAGATAAATCCTTCACTGATCTATTTCATTACATTCACCATGAAACAGTGAAAAACCACTTTGCAGGTAAGCCATGATAAAGGACAAATTATTCCAGGAATAAAATTCTAAGGGGGGAGATATTCCAGGGTGACACTCACTGCTGCTGTTTTGTCTTGCCCTTAACCCATTAAGCTGTCTACTTAACGTATTGGTCATGGCTAAAATTTCTCTCCCAGAAAACAACTAAGTGTTAAGTTTTTTGTCATCTTTTTGTGAATGATGAACTCTTTGGTTTTCCATCAGATGAGGAACTGAAAGCACAACTGCAAGAGGTCAAAACTTCTTTTTCAGATCTAAGAATGCTATTTTGTTTTGATACATGTTCAAAAACGGCCATTAACGCAGGAAAGCTGCTACAAAAGGGAAACATCACCCTGGGACAGGAATGTGATGTAAAAACTTTAGCAAGAGTGAGTCTGTAAATATTTTGGAATTGGTGTAAGGTCAACAATAAAACCTGAACAAATGTGAATAAAACTTGGAATATTTTAGAAGACTAAAATTAATCATACTAAAAACCGCTGACATCTAGGAACTAAATCAAGCTATAAACCAATTTATTCTTCCTGTCCTAAAGTACAGTTTTGTAGTAAATTACTGGCCCCAAAAGATGTTGGATTGGTTAGGCAGGAAAACAAGGAGGATGCTTCGTGTTCGCTAAAATCTCTGTATACCAAGACTGTATGTTCCCTGTTCTGATGGAGGTATGGGCCTCCTCGAAATTGATCTGTATGTATGGATCTGCAGTTGTAGGACTTGTATATACATATCTGCTGACCTAACAAGACCCAAACAGACTTATTCTCCTCTTGTTTTAAAACTTTCACCAAGATGACTTTTCTGCTTAGTTTAGCAGTAGCATATCGGTTTCAAACAGGAATGGAAATGAAACCAGAAGTAGATAAAAATCAGGCAGCAACTGAATGTGCCAAAAACAAAAGAAAGTGTATAAGGTGAAGGATTAGATGAGAAGGCAAGAAATGTAGAAAATGAATAGAGTTGCAAGTACAGAAACTCTTGGAGCAACCTCCTTAATTTGGACCGAACGCAGGAATGGTTAAGGAGAGGTGAATTTAAACCAAAAGACGAAAAGTTAATATGGGCGCTCCAGTATAGCAGAGTACTTAAATGTTGGTTTATAAATTCCATTGAACATGTGGAGGCAGATAAATGTAGATATTGTAAAACAGAATTGGAAACAGTCACACATCTTGTTGCTGGTTGTGATATACTAATGGCAGAAGGACTGTATACTAAAAGGCATCATAATGTGGCAAGACTGTTGCATTGGGAATTGCGCAAACATTGAAGTAACTGAAAAACACTGGAAACATGAGCCACAAAGCGTTACAGAAAGTGAAGTTTATATCGCATGGTATTACCCATTACTTAACTTTCAAAAAGTAGATGTGAGAAAAGCAGATGTAGTCCTTGAAAAGAAAACAAAAGTAGCTTTGATCATTAGAATTGTTACACCCAGTGAATAGTGCTTTAGATACAGAAAGAGACAAAGTCATAAAATTTGTGGATTTGCAGGCAGAAACGAGGGCAGTGTGGAAGACGAATACCCAGACAATTCCAGTAGTAGTAGGAGTAATGGGGTCTTAAAAAAATAATTAAATTGTGCATATGTTACCAATACATGTAACTCTGTATGAATTGCAGGAGTCCGTACTGGGCACATTGTTCGTGCTGTGAATAGCACTTTTGGCTAACATCAAAGATTGAAACTGTACTAACTTCATGAACTTAAATTATACTTTGCCTTAAGAGTGGGGTCCATTCTGGTCATTGTATTACTGACCCAAAAGACTTAAAGAAATTAGAGAGAGAGACCTTGTATAACAAGGACTTGGGTTATCTTCAAACTCTGGACCCAGTCTGTTCTGATTCATTAAAGGTAGATCATGTTTAAGCATGGTTGACAACTTCAAGAAAGTCACCAAGTCTATGGATGAGGGAAGGGTAGTGCATGCCACCTGTATTGACCTAGCCATGGCATTTAACAAAATCCCCCACTCTGTTATTAAAGAAACTCTCCCAATTGGGAATTGACCTCTACATAACCAGATGGGAAGCCAGCTGGCTCACTGATGGGGCATGTTCTGTCAAAGTGGGTGACCTCATTTCCAGCAAAAGACCAGTCACCACTGGCATAGCACATGGTTCTCTGCTGGGCCTCTTACTGTTGGGAATTTATTTCTCAGAAATACAGGCAAACCTGGATGGCCTGTGGCTGACCAAGTTTGCAGACAATTGCAAGTTGAGAGCACTCAATCACCCAGAGACGTTTAGATAATTCAGACAGGTTTAACACCGACAAATGATTGGTGCCAAAGCCATGGATGTAAGTTGAATGCAAACAAAAAAATGCATTATTTCCTTTGGGAAAGCTAACATCCCTGCTAATTGTTATAGATGGCACCCTCCTAAGTGTAGACCCAGTGGTACATGATCTGGGTATTCATATTGATAGAAATCTAAAGATGTACCTCCACATTTCCACGGTAGTAAGGAAATCTAAAGATGTACCTCCACATTTCCACGGTAGTAAGGAAATGTTTCCATGTGCCACATCTTAAGTTAAGGCATTGTATCCAGATCTAAGGATGTTATAATTCCAGAATACTTGGCTCTCGTCAGACCAGTAATAGAGTACAATGTTAACTTTTGCATGTACCTCACCGGACACTTGCAACAGTTGGGGAGCCGACAGAGGTTTCTCACCAATAAATTACAGGGTGCTCAAAACAAGTCTTGTGCCAAAAGACTGAAAGCCCTGTCACTGTATTCTGTCTCCTACAGGTTGCTAAGGGGTGACCTGTGCCTGGCTTACATGGCTGTCTGTGACCTGGCTGCATTGGAAATACTACACATTCTTAAGTCAAACTGCAGAAGGATCTCACTCTCAAGGAATCCTAACCTAGCCTCTGATATTTGCAGGTCATGCTGAAGAGAGAAAGACATCTCTCGGAGACTGCCATTTCTCTGGAACAAGCTTCCATTTTATGTGAAAGAGTTCCTCCCTAGTCCTCTACAAACACAACCTAGATCAATGGAAGGGAGACAGCAGATTCACTCCTGGGTAGTGCCCATATCCCTTCTGGACAGAGGAAGTCTGTATTCACTGCCATAGACCATTATCTCTGTGAACTTCATTAACCTAACCACTGACAATTAGGGTAACTTGGGGATAAATATGGCCAGGTTTGTAATGGCTCTAGGATGTGAACCCCCCCCCCCCAAATCTCTATTTCAGTTTTCTTTTTTCAAACAACAATAATACAGTAACTGAAAAACACAATACAAATACCTATCTAAAGAAAACAGACAACAATCTCATTCCGAGAAAATTTATACATATATATACACAAGAAGTCACTACATCGTCAAGTAAAGTATGAGAATTCTTATGTTCATTTGTTCTCATTGGGGTTAGTGAAAAAGGGGATAATCTATTTAGAAAGTAAAAATAGAAATTTAACCATTTATTTGTATGTTTAGGGAAAATATCTAGTTACACATATAGTAAGAGAAGGATGAAGATGCAAGAAAGACTGGTTATACTGCATTCATTTCCTATTTAAAGGTTAGCTTTTCATGACAATTTGTAGGCAAATTTTATTAGTCAAGAATTGTATCTAGTAAGTAACCCCAATATTTTTGGTAATAGTGTTTGTTTTTTGTTTTTGAATAAATTAATTTGTGAGATGATGTATATTTGATAGCAAGATTGCTAAAATTTTCCCATGTAATTGGTGACATGACATTCCAATTTGTAATAAAGAATTTAATAAGGGCACACATCGTAATAAAGACATTGTAATATTTTTGGGAGTTGATTGATATTAATGTGCAATATAGCTGCCTCCCATGTAAGGGTTTATTTTTTCATATCCCATCTTCTCTAATCTTACTCTCAAGGAACACCATAAGTTGTGTATCTTAGTACAGTTCCACATGACATGCAAAATATCAGCTATTTGGTCCGGACAATGGGAACATAGGCGAAAAGTTAGGATTGAATTTATTTAATTTAGATAAGGTATAATATAGATTATTTACCTTAATTTGTGTATATAACAGCTTTTTGAAAGGAATGAATTTGATTGTATTTTCAATGGCTAGTTTCTTATTTTCTTCAGTCAGTGATTGATTTTTCGTTTGCCAATAGTTTGAGAATAAAGAATTCTGATGTTTTGCACTCATTACAATTTTATAAGTCCTAGAAATTGTTTTCCCTTTAATCGCAAGATTTTCAAGTATTAATTTAACTAAGTCTATGTTCTGTAAGTCTGTGTGTATTTGTGAGAATTTAGCATTTATAAGATGAAGTTGGTTAAGGATAATACTATATTTCATAGGAAGTTTGTGTTCAAGTCTCATTTGCCCCATGTTGAGTCCTTTCCATTGGTATATATCCCATATTGTGTAGTCTTTTATCAGGGGGTAGTTCGTTGGATTTACTGGTTTATTATTTATTAGTAGATTAGGATTTAGGTGCAACGGTTGTATAAGGGCAAAAGCGTCAGCTAATTGCAATGATTTAAATAGTTTGTGTTGTAAGAATCATGTTTTTAATTAGTGGGTGTAAATTCTTCGTGTATATGCTAGCCTGGTTTAAATTCAAGAATGATAAGGATTTGATATTACAGCCAAGGGATTTCAATTGTTCATACCATATTTTGGTCCACTGGGGTGTCCCGAGTATTTATGTACGAGTCATAGTTTATTATTTGTATTAGTCTGTATACAGTAATTATACTGTAGTAAAACTTAAAATCAGGTAACCCCAATCCCCCCTTATCTTTGGCAAGTACAAGTTTTGCATATTTAATTCTGGTAGATTTGAGCTACCATAAGAATCTTTTTATATAGCTTTTTCCATGGCAAGGAAGAAGTTTTGGAGAATATTTGAAAAGGTAGCATTTAATTGAAAGAGTATTCTTGGTAGAAATTTCATTTTGACAACACTAGCTTTTGACAGTAGAGACATACTAATGTTCTTCCATCTATCCTTATTTTGAATACTAGTCCATGTAGTCAGTAGGTTGTTTATAATATCTTTGAAGTCTGAAGTAAATATTATTCCTAGATATTTTATTTGGTAGTTTATTTTGATCTATAGGATTGAGGTGAAATATGTGTGAGTTGTTTAAATTTAAATTATAATTTGAAACTACTGAGAACTCATCAATAACTTTAAGTATTTTTGGGAGGTCAGTAGTGGGGAGTTGGAAGTATATATTTAAGTCATCAGCAAAGGCCGAGTATATAAGATTTGTATTGTGGATTCTGGGAATATGATGAAAGTTTTTTTTGTGAAATAAACAGAAGGAGGGGTTCTAGATAAAGATTAAATTGGTATGACGAAAGAGGGGTTCTAGATAAAGATTAAATTGGTATGACGAAAGAGGACATCCTTGTCTTGTACCATTAGATAAGAGTATAGGGTTAGTTATAAGTTTATTTACTTGTGAAGTGGTAGAAGCTTTCTGATACAGAACATGTATCATTTTAATGAATTCTTGAGGCAAACCATATAAAGGCAGTATAGTTATCAAAAGCTTTAGTTGCATCTACTGTAAGGGCATATCTGGGGCATTTATCACTTAAGTAGTTTTACAATGGTATCTAAAAGGAGGGTGTTGTCACTTGTTTGCCTGTTTGTCATAAAGCCCATTTGTTGTTGGGAAATAATAGAGGGGAGTGTATTCTTAAGTCTATTTGCTATAACATGGGCTAATATCTTAAGATCAGTGTTTATGAGGGCTATTTGTCTATAATTTGCTGGATCTGTTGGGTCAGGATGCGGTTTAGGAATCAACACTGTCTTGGAGTTCTTTAAGTATTTGTCTGTTATACCATATTGTATTATATAGTTGAAAACTTTTAATAACACTTTGGAGATAGGTTCCATGAATAGCTAGCTTATAAAATCAGATGTGTATCCATCAGGCCCAGGGGGTTTACCTAGTTTTAGTTTGTTTATTGCAGCTTTTATCTCTTTTAATTGTAACAGTGATTTTAAGAGTTTCCTTTGATCTAATGTAATTTGTGGAAAGTTTATATTATGTATAAAATCTTCAAATCTGTCTGTAGACGGTGATAAGGGTATATTGTATAATTTCTTATAAATATTTTCAAAAGCGTCCATTATATCGTAATCTTTATATTTCACCTGTCCTTCATATTTTATTTCTTTGATCCTAGGAGGTCCACTTTTTATGTTAGTCTAGCTAGGTAGTTTGATGGTGTTTGAGCCCATTCTGAATATTGATATATTGATCTTAATTCTGAGAAGGAGATATTTTCTAAGTAGTGTTTGTGTAATTGTTTTCGCCAATCAATTATTTTTTCCTCAAGTTTAGAATATTTTTCCTGAAGTTCTAGTTCAGCAGTGTTTATTTGCAACTGTAGTTCATTCTTAAGATTGTTTTACTTTTTTTTGAGCCATGCAGATATTTGAATAATAATACCCCTGATGACCGCCTTGGTAGCCGCCATTGTATGTCATGGAATTTGATCGGATATAAAATCATTTTGAAGTTGGGCTAGCACAGTCTGAATTTCTTGTGTAGTTTCTTGGTTTTGTATAATTTTAGGATTTAACGTCCAGGTATTGAAATAGGAAATATTTTGTTTGAGCTTGACAGTTTATTAAAAGTCTTAATTTTGGAATGATCTGAAAGAGTTCTAGGTGATGCAGCATAATTTAATTTGTTAGAAAGGAAAGCAAGGGAAATTAGAAAAGCATCTATCCTGGACCAAGTTTTATGAGTGACTGAAAAGAAAGTGAATCTTGGTATTGTTTATCATATTGAAATGTAACATAAGGGTTAACTAGTTCAAATGTATTTTGTAATTCTTCAAGGGCTGTAGTGTTAGATTGTGACGGTCAGTTTTTATTATGCGATCTATCCTTATATAGATTTAGTAAAGCATTCCAGTCCCCACCTACAATAAACAGATGATTTGGGTATTTGGCTAATATATTAAACATTTCATAAATGAAGAGCTGTTGATTTGAGCAGGGGCTATATATATTAAGAAAGAATAATGGTTTGTTTAAAGTATGATATTCAGTAGTAAATAATACCAATCTTCCCTTTGAGTCAGCTTCATAGGAAGTATTCTCTCCTTGGAAGGATTTATTTACAATAATGGCCACTCCCCTGGACAAAGAACTATAATTTGCAGCAACTATTGTTTTAACCCATTTTCTTTTCCTTTCCCTAACCCAAAATTGGTCATCTAAGTGAGTTTCTTGCAAGAAAGTTATATCAGCTTTAGTTTGATATGTGAGGTGCATGATTAAATTTCTTTTCTTTTTATCTACCATCCCTTTAACATTCCAAGAGTCTATGGTTATTTTTTATTAATATTGTTGAAGTTTCTCATTAGTGAACCTAGTAATCTCCTATGAACCTTTATCAAGTAGCTTGTACTTGTGGAAATGTATCTTCCTGTCATTCATTGCCTAGATCCTGATGTCACAACAATTTCCCTTTCAAAACTTACATCCCTTCTGCAGGTTTTACACTGATCGTATCATGCCATTAGATTACATAGTGACTGTTTTGTTTCCATATAATCTGTTACCAATCTTCTGTGCATTAGTTTAGATTTAGGTTTGCAGAATTACCTAGCAAGAAATTAACTGTTATAACCTCATGATCACTGTACATAAGCAGTGGTAATACAAACTTGACGTGAAGTAACAGTAATTTCTTTAGGAACACAAACAATGTCTAGCATGATGTCCTTCAAGGATGCATCTGCAGTCCTTACAAATGGGTTGTCCTGTCGTCAGGCAGCCCTTCGGTCGGCCGGATTCCAAAGTCTTGTCTGGCCTCGGCTGGTGTCGCACTTCACCTGACGTCATAGCTGCAGTTATTCGGGTATAAAGGCATCAGCCGACGCCATTTTCCTCTGTCTTTCTTGCCGCGTGGCGCCCGAAGCAGAAGCTGTTCGCAAGTGCCGGTCGGTCAGAACCAGAGATTACTACCGAATACTACTACTGAAGACTTCTAAAAAGCTAAGTACCCCGTTGGGGACTCTTTCTTGCCTCAGCCGATGTCAGAAAAAGTGAATAACTGTTTAACTTGTGGGAAACAAATACCTCATAAAGATTTCCACTCTTACTGCTTACCTTGTTTAGGCCCAGACCACGACGTAGCAGCTTGTCTAGCCTGTGCTTCTTTTAACCGGCGGATGCTTAGACGTCGGTCGGAATTTGCTGAGGAGTTTTTCGGCTCAGATTTTGCTTATATTATGCCGTCTGATCCTCCGACTACGCAAATATCTAAAAAGCGCAAGGAAAAGGACCGACACTCGTGGTCCGCGGTTTCGGCTGAAACCGCGGTTAAGGCAACCGCGGGTGTCTCGGTTTCGGCTGAAACCGAGCAAGCGGTTCTTCCTTCAGCCGAAAACTTACCTTCTACCGAGGCCTCTTCCAACCTGGTGGAATCGGCTTCTGAAATCCCACCTGCTGTTGCAGTTTCTCAGGAATTATCTGACACTATTCCCTTGGATATTTCATCCCCTGCACGTGGAGCTGCTAGGCCACCTGCAGCCATGTCCATTAAGGCCTTTGCCAGGGCTAAAGCAGCTAAAGCTACTAGATCTGTGCCTGCTAAGACCCCCTCTCACAGGCCTAGCTCTAGTTCACAAATGCTTAGTTTAGCAGAGGATCTCATTTCTTTAATCCGGGGATCCCAACCTCAACCAGACAGGGCCTCTCACCCACCTCCAGAGAAGAGGCCTAGAGCAGAGCCCCCTGAGCCAGTTTCTACAGATGATTCCTCTGATGATTCAAATGATACAGACCCTCCAGAGGCTCCTTTCTCCCCTTATGAAGACTCTGATGCTGAAGAGTCCATCCCTTCTGCCTCTCCGCCTGAGGATTTTTCCTTTGGGGAAACCTTGCATGCTATGAGGGAACAATTTCAGTGGCAGGGCCAGGATTTTTCAGACTCCAGAAAAAGGCTTAGAACCTTTCTGCATTTACCACAACATAGGCCTTTAGCCATACCTACAGTTCTTTCTGTTGTAGATGATGCATTTAATGATGCTTGTACTGCTCCTGATTCTCTACCTCTGGCCCCTGCTAAGCCCGATAGGTGCTACAGGGTCCCGGACACGCATTACCATTTGTATAAGGCTCCTTTTGCAGATCCCGAGACTATCTCCCAAGGACCTAAGGCTGTAGCAGCTACCTCTGCCAAAAACCCCCTCCCCTCTGAAAGGGAATCCAGGTCATTAGAGAGATGGGGTAAAAAAGTTAACACTTCTGCTACTCTTTCAGCTAGGGCCTTGAACTGTCAATTTCACATGATCCAGTATCAAAAATTTATGCTAGACCAGTTAACCAAAAAGCTGTCCTCAGATGAACCATTAGACAAAAAATCTGTTCAGGAAATGGTACATAACATTCAGCAAGTCAGTAACCATTCTTTAAAATGCGGCTATGATGCACTGGAGGCTTCCTTTAGATCAGCCATGACTGGCACAGTTATCAGAAGGCATGCATGGTTAAAAGAGCAGGCCTTACCAGACCATGTCAAATCAAAACTATTAGATGCTCCCATGGATAAGATCAATTTGTTTGGCTCTCCTGCACAACAGGTGCTGAAGAAGATGGAAGAGAAGGCAAAATCTGTCCAAACAGTGAAAGATTTCTTACAGGTCCAACCTCCAAGGTTTAGCAGGAATTGGCCCTCCAAGAATTGGTCCTTTCCAGACTCCTCCAGAGCTCAGAGAGGCAGGAATAGGCGTTCAAGAGGCAGAAGCCAATCCAGGGGTGCCTACAGGGCGCCAGTGGCAGGGTAACAACCAGCGGTACAGCCACAGACACAGCCACCACCGCAACTACAGGACAATCACAGTGACTTGGCTCTGGCACCGCCTACCAGGGAACAACTAGAAGCACCCTTAGGCGGGAAGCTAGCCTTATTTTCAACAAATTGGCATTACATCACAAGAGACAAGTGGATTTTGCAGACAATAGACCAAGGTTACAGGTTTCACTTCCATACTCTACCAGGGAAGAGAGGAATGCCAAACCTACCTCCAAATCAAAAGGCAGAAGCTCTAAAACAAATATCTCAATTATTAAGGATGAGAGCTGTGGAAAAGGTACCATCTATGGAGCAAGGAAAGGGATTTTACTCCAGACTCTTCCTGGTACCAAGAAAAGAGAGCAAAATGGAGACCTATTCTCGACCTGTCCGCTTTAAACACATTCCTCATTGTTCCAAAATTCAAAATGCTGACTCTACAGCAGCTTCTTCCCATGCTGGGCAAGGAGTCTTGGCTGGTAACTCTAGATCTCAAGGAGGCATACCTGCACGTCCCCATACGACCAAATTGCAGAAGATACCTCAGATTTCTTGCAGGATCAGAGCATTGTCAATTCTCAGCATTGCCCTTTGGCTTATCTACTGCGCCCAGAGTGTTCACGAAATGCCTGGCATCAGTAATTGCTCATTGCAGGCTTCAGGAATCCAAATCTACCCTTACCTGGACGACTGCCTGATACAAGCGGACAACAAAAACAAGCTAGCAGAAGACTTGAAAAGGGTCATTTACCTACTACAAGCCCTGGGATATACAGTCAATATAAAAAAGTCAAGGCTGATACCATCCCAAAGGATAACCTTTTTGGGTGCAGAGCTGGACACATCAAAACAAATGGCATTCCTAACAGTAGAAAAACAGGAGCAACTACCTCTCTACTTCTTGGCATTAACAAAGCAGAACCATCTAACAGCAAGAAAAGTCCTGCAAGCCTTGGACTTCATGGCATCCTGCATAATATTGGTTCCACATGCCAGACTGCATATGAGAAAGTTACAGTGGTACCTAAGGAATTTATGGTCCTCAACACAAGCACAGCCTAGAAACCCAAATTCCAATAATTCCATGCCTGAAGCAAGAATTCCTATGGTGGGCTCAGGCCTGTCAATCAAACACAGGATTGCCCTTCCACAGCACTCAACCAAGCCAAACCATCACGACGGACACCTCAGACCTCGGTTGGGGGGCCCACATGCTGGACAAGTGCATACAAGGTTTATGGACTCCAGACCAGCTGCACCTACACATAAATCTAAAGGAAATGCTGGCAGTAAAACTGGCAATTCAGACATTCAGACCATTTCTCCGACAAGGTCAATTGATAAGGAAAGACAACACCACAGTTATGTGGTACATCAACAAACAGGGAGGCACACATTCGTACCCTCTATGCCGGATGGCACTGGACCTCTGGAATGTGGCCCTGAGCTACAACATTCAGTTACAAGCAATTTTGGTACCAGGAAAAGAAAACATTCTAGCAGACATATTAAGCAGGACTACCACGGATGCCCACGAATGGATGCTGCATCCGGACATCTTCAAAACCATTACAAGAAAATGGGGACTCCCAGAAATAGACTTATTTGCATCCCCACGCAATCACCAGCTAAAGAAATTCTGCACAAGGGCGTACCACCCACTTGCTTGGAAGGTGGACTCCCTATCTTTCAGTTGGAAAAACCTGACAGCATATGCATTCCCACCACTTCCTTTGATGCACAAGGTGCTATTGAAGATCAAAGAGGACCGTCCAAGGATCATTCTGATAGCTCCAGACTGGCCAAGACAACATTGGTACCCATTACTGAGGAGCATGTCTCGGGAACAAATATGGCCCCTACCCTGGTTCCCTTGCTGTTAACACAGAACAACTACAACATCCTGCATCCAAACCTGAAAACGCTGCAGCTGACTGCCTGGAACATTGCATAAGGCCAATTAACCCAAATTTATCCCAAAGGGTTAAAGACATTATCCTGGAGGCTCGCAGACCCTCAACAAGGAAAAATTATTCAGCAAAATGGAAAAGATATCTCATTTGGAGTACTGCAAAAGGAGAAGATGTGTCACTGGTAAACATAGCCAACATCCTGGAATACTTGGCAGAGCTCTTCCACAAAGGCCTGTCCTATTCTTCCATTAAGATTCATGCATCAGCTATTTCAGCATAACACGACTTGGATCCTCCAGTCTTCTCACATCCTCTGCTCAGGCAGTTTCTGAGAGGAATTAAAAATGTAAAACCTCCTAGGAAACGACCATTGCCAGCATGGGACTTGAACTTTGTGCTAGAAAAATTGACACTTCCTCCTTTCGAACCAGCAGCAACAGCAGAATTACAATACTTATCATGGAAAACTGCTTTCCTGCTGGCAATCACTTCAGCAAGAAGGGTATCTGAGCTACAGGCATTAATGGCAGTACAACCCTTCCTGATCTTCCATCAAGATAGTGTCCATGAGAACAAATCCTACTTTTATGCCTAAGGTGGTCTCCAGAGTATCTTTAAATCAGGCTATCCACCTACCTACATTCTTCCCCAACCCACAGAACAGGGGAGAAAGACTGTTGCATACCTTGGATGTACATAGACAATTACGCTACTACCTGGACAGGACCAAGGGCAATAGAAAAACTGACCAGCTACTGGTAGCATATGCAACAGTAATGGAAGGAAAAGCAATTTCAAAACAGACAATCTCCAAGTGGATAGGAAATTGCATTAGATTTTGTTACTCCTACCATGGAAAGAAAACTCCAGAAAACATCAGGCCTCACTCTACAAGGGCTACAGCCACTACCACAGCTTTCCTACGAGGAGTGGCTACCAAGGACATTTTAGAGGCTGCTACTTGGAGCTCCGTGCATACATTTGCCAAGCATTATAATTTACCTTTATACTCTAGATCCCGAGCAGGTTTTGCCACTGCTGTTTTGCAAGGGATCTTAACTACACCATAACTTTTTTTTTCCCTCCTCCCCCAGTTTGGCTTAGGTATTCTACCCATTTGTAAGGACTGCAGATGCATCCTTGAAGGACATAGTACAGTTTTGTACCTACCATAAATGTAGATGTCCGATAGGAATGCATCTGCAGTCAGGATTACCCACCCTTCCCTCTGTGGTACTCCTAGGGTATTTGCCCATCTTATAGCTAGCTGGGGGAATCTATTATGGTGTATTTGTTTGTATATATGTACATACATGCTTATTTTTTGTGTTTGCTCTCTACTATTTGGAATCATTGGCATTTATCCAAATTTAGCCTTCCTAGAGGGCACCTGGCATCTGGGGCAAGAAACACTGAGGAAAATGGCGTCGGTTGATGCCTTTATACCCGAATAACTGCAGCTATGACGTCGGGTGAAGTGCGACACCAGCCGAGGCCAGACCCAGACTTTGGAATCCGGACGACCGAAGGGCTGCCTGACGACAGGACAACCCATTTGTAAGGACTGCAGATGCATTCCTATCGGACATCTACATTTATGGTAGGTACAAAAGTGTACTTTCTGTTCCCTGAATTTTTTTTTTAAACAATCTAAATCAATTGTTGTTTTGAACATATGTTTTGAATTTCCTTTCTAATGTTGTTCAGTCAATATTATTCCAGTCTGTTTCTTGTAAATTTAAGTCCTCAGCCATTATTGTTCCCTCTGATGTTTCATGCAAGAAATTTTATTCTTCTAGGTCATAATGGCTTGACTTTGGGTCTATACACTCCAACAGTTGTAATGTTCCAGGATTGTCTGTAGCATTTGTGTCATCATTAAACTTATAATCACAGGCCTTGTAAGTATCTGTAATCGTTAACAGAACACCTCCAACTGATTTTTTGTTAGTGTCTGTCAGTGAAAACATTTATATCCTGGCAGAACTGGTTTCCAGTAATAGTTCTGTAGCAGTAACAACATCAGTCTTGTGGGAATGTAGCAAACTTTCCAATAAAAACACCTTTATTATTACTGCTTCTAGCATTAGCAATCAACAGAGGTGCATCAGATGTTGCTATCTGTGAACTGTTAAATTTTCGACCTGGCAAAAAATCCTGCCTTGTTAGTCAAATATTGCAAAATATCTCCTGCAAAAATTCTCTTCCATGATTTTGACAAATGCACGCCATCCTGTCTGAACATGCGTCTCCAAAATTAGGCTTGAATGCTGTACACATTACCATTTTTTAAAGCAAGACTTTTTTTTTTTAATGTAGATATTTAAAAAAAATCTTTTCATTTATTGTAATGTGACTCTTGTTTCTGTGTGATTTATGAAAAATACATCCTAACACCTGTACAAGCTATGCTATGTAAGAAGGCTATACGTTTTCTATTATCAGTCAATGGAGTCCTTGCAGATGACAGAATTTACATCAACATGAATAAAAACAGATGCATACTTCCCACCTTTAAGGCATTCTAAGGCTTGTCTCCCATTTTCTGTTGCTTCTGGCAAGCTTAACATTATTTGATGTGAATTGTTTTCTGTGCAGATTTTAAATTTCTTTTCCTCTAATTGAATGTCCAATTGCAAGAATATATATATATATATATATATATATATATATATATATATATATATATATATATATATATATTACCAGATCTGAAGAATCTTCAGCTTCTAAATTCAGTTGTATCTGTTGTGTCGATTGTCACAAAGAAATGATCCTCCTCACCATTAGTCTTTATCAATCCGGCAGTCCCACTGTTTTCATTGCTTATTACATTTGCAAGCATGCAGTTCTTCTGCAGATGGCTTTGTACATCGACAGCTTGAGTCATTTTGTCAACGTCTTCCTTTTTCTTACAGTAATTTTCTTCAGTCATTCCATGTTCAACTTTGATTCTCTCAGTTTCTCTTGCCCCTTGTGCCTTCTGTTTTGGAAAAATGCTGTCTTTCTGTACATTGAAGATTTTCTGACAAAAAATGTAGTCATTCCTTGTAGTCTGTGTGTTACATAATCTAACAAAGACGAATTCTTATTAGTATGTTTTCTGTTTGCTTTACAATCATATTATCAGTTTCTTTTTGCATTTCCTTCTATACGGTCTGAATCCCCAGGTTGCTGCATACTTGTATCCAGAATTCCAAAGTTGTCATTGCCATTATTTTATTTCATAGGGGTTGCTTGATCTTTACAGACAGTAGACTCTTCCTTTCCTAAATGAGTTCTATTTTCTCTCTGCCTAACATGATTTATATCAGTCCAGTCGTTAATATATATAACTGTTCTCAAACCCCTGCCAATTGCCCAGTAAGTCTAGATTTACTACTGATGATAAGCAAGTCATCCAACTTTTGACATGAGGAATACTGATCACCAGTATTATCAGGAGTTGCTTTTAAATATATTTAACATTTACCACACTGTCCAAGATATTTGTGCTTTAGCAAATCAATGGCATCTTTAAAGTTCATCTTCACCTGCAAGTTGATAAATTTTAAAAGAATAATCAAAATCGGTTATCACGGAATTAAGAGATTTTAAGTCAACTATGAGAAAAATCACACACATGGTGTACAACTAAATATTGAATTAAACACAGTGATCTTTCCATTAAGCACTGTTTAACCCATTAAGTTATTTTATGTACTTGTTTAGTCATATTTCTTATACATTGTGGAATACTATCAAATATGTTGGGCATGTCAGTAAAGACATACCCCAATACCATCCTCAGGGACTTTCCTTACTTGTTCATAGAATTTGACTAGGCTAACCCTTTGGGAAATGATGTTGATTGGCATCTATAATTTTTCTCAGTTTATTTTATTTTGGTAGTGTCCTGATTAAGCATCTTTCAAAAGCTTTACCAAGCAGTGATTATCAGTTTTATAGGTAAGACACTGAGTCATATGTTGTCCCAGTACATCAAGGGTGGTAGAGGAGCCAGTATCCCAGATTTTTGTTCCTGTTTCATTGTTAATATAACTGATAAAGGCACCAGGACACTTATAAAACATTAGTAATTAAATTAATGCAAAACAATAAGTACAAAAATTATCTACACTGTCATGCCCTGTCTGCAAAAGACTTTGTAGGATAGTTTTGCATTGACATGTTTGAAATTACATTGAGCTTAGGTGGCAGTGCTTGGCCACTGAATGTGGGGAAAATTGACTTTTAGGTAAATTATGTATCAGCAGCAGCTCCTATATTTACCATTCTATGGTAGGGTGTTTTCTGGCATCTGGTTGTCAGTAGTCTTGGTTCTAATACTGAAGCCCTTTTCTTATAACATGGTTTATAGGAGGAAGAAGCTCTTAGTAGATGTTCTTTGTGTTTCACTGTTGCAGTCATCACCTGTATGTTATCCCTGCTGTGGTAGCCCTGGTCCGTCCTGAAAACCAGAGTTAGTGTTTTGTGTTGGCTGCCATCACCTGCAGTTTGACGTCAGGTCTTCAGTGCTACAAAGCAAGGCAGCAGACGTCATTATGTCAGTCTTTCTTGCTGTGGAGCCCGTAGCAGAAGCAGTTTGCACGAGTGCTCGTCTGTCGCTACCATAAGTTGAATTTCAGCTGAAAACGTCAAAAGCTAAGCACTCTTGTTGGGAATCCTTTTTTCTTGCACTAACCGATGTCCGAAAAAGTTAATTGTCTCGCCTGTGAAAAGCAGATCCAACACCGAGACTTCCATTCTTACTGTGTCTCTCGTTTAGCCTCAGACCACGACATCCCCCGTTGCCAGTTCTTTGCCCTCTTTAATTCGAGAACCACTCACCATAGAGCTCTTTTTGTAAACAGTTATTTTCGTGTTCCATCTTTGCATTCCGATATGGCATCCGTCAATCCGCCAACAATCTT
This sequence comes from Protopterus annectens, assembly GCF_019279795.1. NCBI lineage: Eukaryota > Metazoa > Chordata > Ceratodontiformes > Protopteridae > Protopterus > Protopterus annectens. The sequence continues at coordinate 461,174,927 of NC_056731.1, forward strand.
TGGAGATTCCGAAAAAAAAGGTGACAGACAAAGACTACGCAAGGCTAAGCCTTCCGATGCTACCGCTAAGCAGGTCATCAGTTCTCTGGAATTCACTGAGGTGCTTTTGCAGCCACTGATGCCCAATTTGATATCTACGCGGGCCTTTACCGAGACTCTTTCGGAGTCCGGTATGACGCAGAAATCTTAGTAATATTCTGAGCCTTTGACTGTCTCTGCCTCAGTTGGGTCTGGAGCTGTGACGCAGGCACCGGCTTCCGTGGAGGCTTTTCGCACTACCAAATCTAGACCAAAAAAATGACATCTTCACATCCGACTACCATTTCTCTCTGACAGATTCGCTCTGGCCTAGAAGCCTCGCCACTCCTAGGAAATCTGCTTCAGCCACCATCTTACTACTGCTCCACCACCCCAAGCACAAATACTTAAAATGGCAGAGTATCTCCTCTCCCTTATCTGGGGTAGTAAGGCCACAACTTCTAACCATCTTTCTACTGCTCCACCACCCCAAGCACAAATACTTAAAATGGCAGAGTATCTCCTCTCCCTTATCTGGGGTAGTAAGGCCACAACTTCTAAAAGGAAAAGGTACCCTTCTCTAGAAATTATAAAAGAACAGGATTCTGAGGAATCTGACTATCCAGTTTTTGAGGAGGAACAGCATCCCTTGACTTCTTATGAGGATTCAGATGCAGAGGATTCCAGCCCTTCTGCTTCCCCTTCAGAGGACCTTTCCTTTGGGGGAAACCCTTCACTCACTCAGGGAGCATTTCCAATGGGAATCTTGGGACCCCCCCCAGTCTAAGAAAAGGCTTAGTTTCTGGACCTGTCCCAGCACAGACCCTTGGCCATCCCCCCTATTTTAGAAGTGGTGGATGATGTTTACCCTGAATCCAGCTTTAGCCCCTTATGGCTTTTGCATTTCCTTCTATATGGTCTGAATCCCCAGGTTGCTGCATACTTGTATCCAGAATTCCAAAGTTGTCATTGCCATTATTTTATTTCATAGGGGTTGCTTGATCTTTACAGACAGTAGACTCTTCCTTTCCTAAATGAGTTCTATTTTCTCTCTGCCTAACATGATTTATATCAGTCCAGTCGTTAATATATATAACTGTTCTCAAACCCCTGCCAATTGCCCAGTAAGTCTAGATTTACTACTGATAAGCAAGTCATCCAACTTTTGACATGAGGAATACTGATCACCAGTATTATCAGGAGTTGCTTTTAAATATATTTAACATTTACCACACTGTCCAAGATATTTGTGCTTTAGCAAATCAATGGCATCTTTAAAGTTCATCTTCACCTGCAAGTTGATAAATTTTAAAAGAATAATCAAAATCGGTTATCACGGAATTAAGAGATTTTAAGTCAACTATGAGAAAAATCACACACATGGTGTACAACTAAATATTGAATTAAACACAGTGATCTTTCCATTAAGCACTGTTTAACCCATTAAGTTATTTTATGTACTTGTTTAGTCATATTTCTTATACATTGTGGAATACTATCAAATATGTTGGGCATGTCAGTAAAGACATACCCCAATACCATCCTCAGGGACTTTCCTTACTTGTTCATAGAATTTGACTAGGCTAACCCTTTGGGAAATGATGTTGATTGGCATCTATAATTTTTCTCAGTTTATTTTATTTTGGTAGTGTCCTGATTAAGCATCTTTCAAAAGCTTTACCAAGCAGTGATTATCAGTTTTATAGGTAAGACACTGAGTCATATGTTGTCCCAGTACATCAAGGGTGGTAGAGGAGCCAGTATCCCAGATTTTTGTTCCTGTTTCATTGTTAATATAACTGATAAAGGCACCAGGACACTTATAAAACATTAGTAATTAAATTAATGCAAAAACAATAAGTACAAAAAATTATCTACACTGTCATGCCCTGTCTGCAAAAGACTTTGTAGGATAGTTTTGCATTGACATGTTTGAAATTACATTGAGCTTAGGTGGCAGTGCTTGGCCACTGAATGTGGGGAAAATTGACTTTTAGGTAAATTATGTATCAGCAGCAGCTCCTATATTTACCATTCTATGGTAGGGTGTTTTCTGGCATCTGGTTGTCAGTAGTCTTGGTTCTAATACTGAAGCCCTTTTCTTATAACATGGTTTATAGGAGGAAGAAGCTCTTAGTAGATGTTCTTTGTGTTTCACTGTTGCAGTCATCACCTGTATGTTATCCCTGCTGTGGTAGCCCTGGTCCGTCCTGAAAACCAGAGTTAGTGTTTTGTGTTGGCTGCCATCACCTGCAGTTTGACGTCAGGTCTTCAGTGCTACAAAGCAAGGCAGCAGACGTCATTATGTCAGTCTTTCTTGCTGTGGAGCCTGTAGCAGAAGCAGTTTGCACGAGTGCTCGTCTGTCGCTACCATAAGTTGAATTTCAGCTGAAAACGTCAAAAGCTAAGCACTCTTGTTGGGAATCCTTTTTTCTTGCACTAACCGATGTCCGAAAAAGTTAATTGTCTCGCCTGTGAAAAGCAGATCCAACACCGAGACTTCCATTCTTACTGTGTCTCTCGTTTAGCCTCAGACCACGACATCCCCCGTTGCCAGTTCTTTGCCCTCTTTAATTCGAGAACCACTCACCATAGAGCTCTTTTTGTAAACAGTTATTTTCGTGTTCCATCTTTGCATTCCGATATGGCATCCGTCAATCCGCCAACAATCTTTGGAGATTCCGAAAAAAAAGGTGACAGACAAAGACTACGCAAGGCTAAGCCTTCCGATGCTACCGCTAAGCAGGTCATCAGATGTTCTTCATTCCACATTGCTGCAGTCCTAACCATTGGGTAGTCCGCTGTCCAGTCGGCCCGAATACCAGTATAGGCTGACGTCGGTCAAGGCGCATTAGACTGATGTCAGGACGTCAGGGTACTAATGCGCATGACCGACGTCATATCCTCAGTCTTTTTTGCCGCATGGTCCGATGCAGAAGCAGTTTTGCGAGTGCAGGTTGGCGTTCTGAAATTTTCTGAAGTCGGAGTTTCAGACCGAATCAAAGTTGGCTAAGTACCCTGTTGGGGAACATTTTGGTTTTTTCTTGCCTCAGTATTTAACCGAATTCTAGAGAAAGTGAATAACTGTATTTCTTGTGGGAAACAGATACCTCATAGGGATTACCATACTTTGTGTATACCTTGTTTAGGGCCTGAGCACGACGTTGTTGGATGCCGCTCTTGTGCTAGATTTAACAAACGCACTATTAAGAGAAGGTTAGACTGTGCCAGGTTAGTGTTTGGGAAGCGTTGTAATTATAAAATGCCGCGGATGCTCCGGCGCCTGCTTCGGCCAAAAAGCGCAAGGACAAAGCAGCAAAGCCTAGGGTTGAAGAACCGGCAGTCCCGGACGTCGGTTCTTTAGAAGGCTCAGTGGAGCCAGAAGTTTTGCCAGGAGTTTCTGTGGAGTCTCAGGCAGAGACTTTACTGTTACAGGATGTGCCCTCTCAGGAGGTAGGCCAGGCTGAGGGGGCTTCTCAGGTAACTGTTCTTCCCTCTCTTCCTAAGGTAGTTAGAGCCTCTCCTTCTGTTTCCAAGACTTCTTTGAGAGGTAGGCCAAGTTTAGCTTCAGTGGGGGCTTCTCCTAGCACTTCAGGTTCTGTGCCTAAGAAACATATGCTTAAAATGGCAGAGGATTTGATTACTATGATTAGAGGTTCTATGCCCCCTCCTGATAAGAGGCCTAGGGTGGAGCCTGAGTTTGAGAGTTTTGAACAGTGTTCAGAGGCTTCTGAGTCTTCTGAAGACTTGCAGGAGTATCCTCATTATTCTGATTCTGATGTGGATGATTCCACTCCTTCAGCTTCTCCTCCTGAGGATTTTTCATTTTCAGAGACTCTGCATTCCATGAGGGAGCATTTTTAATGGGAAGGCCAAGATTTCTCTGATTCCAGGAAGAGGCTTAGGAATTCTTGTTTTACCCCAGCATAGGCCCTTAGCTATACCTCCTGTGTTGAATGTGGTGGAAGATGTTTTTGCAGAGGCTTCCCTGAACCCTGATTCTTTGCCTCCTGCCCCTGTTAAACCTGATAGGTACTATAGGGTGCCTGAAGCTCATAAGTATCTTTTTAAGAGTCCTAGGGCAGACCCAGAAATTGTTTCTCAGGGGCCTAAGGGTGTTAAGGCCTCGGTTGTTAAAAATCCTGTTCCCTCTGATAGAGGCAAGGGCTTTGGATAGATGGGGAAAGAAAGTGTATACTTCTTCCACTTTAGCCATGAGGGCGTTGAATTGTCAGTTTCACATGCTAAAATATCAAAATTATCTCCTTACACAATTGAAATCTAAGGTGGATGCTCTGGCGGAAGGTATTGAGTGTAAAGAGTTGCTGGATTTAGTTCATGTGTCTGAACAAGTGGGTAAGCATTCTTTGCAATGTGGTTTTGATGCTGTGCAGGCCTCCTCGAGGGTGGCTGCCACTGGTTCTGTTCTTCGCAGGCACGCTTGGTTGAGGGATCAGAATTTAGCTGAGCATGTTAACACAAGGATTTTGGATGCCCCTTTACAGTCTGATGTGTTGTTTGGTTCGCCTGTGGAAGCAGTTTTAAAGAAAATGGAGGACAAGGCTAAATCTATGCAGACTGTTAAAGATTTTTGCAGGTGCAGCCTCCAAAGTTTAGCAGAAATTGGCCTACTAAGGGATGGACATATCCTGCTTATGATTCCCAGTCTAGGGGTAGGTCTAGACGTGGTAGGGGCAGAGCTCAAGGTTCTTTTAGGCCTAGAACAGGGAGTTCTCCTGCTCAGACTTCTGGTGAGGGCAGGGGTCAGTCCTTTCGTAAACAGACCCAATGACCTGCCTTTTCAGCTGCCAGTACATTCTCGGCTGGCAGCTCCTTTGGGAGGAAGACTGTCTCTTTTCAAAGAAAATTGGGATTTAATTACTCAAGACAGATGGGTTTTGGATATCATTCACCACGGTTACAGGTTTTATTTCCATACCTTGCCCCTTTCAAAGGCATGCCAGACGTTCCTCCTCCACAAAGGAAAGAGGCTCACAAGCAAATTTCTCTGTTACTCCAAATAGGGGCCATTCAGCCAGTCCCTGTACCAGAAAGGGGCCTAGGATTTTATTCTCGCCTGTTCCTAGTACCAAGAAGGGGAACACGTGGAGACCAATTTTGGATTTATCTATCCTCAACACTTATCTGGACATTCCCAAGTTCAAAATGTTGACGTTACAACAGCTTTTGCCTCTGCTGGGCAAAGATCACTGGATGGTAACTTTAGATCTCAAGGAAGCTTACCTTCATGTGCCTATAAGACTAAGTTGCAGAAAGTATCTGCGTTTTCGAGCTGGAAATTCTCATTATCAGTTCTCTGCATTGCCCTTTGGCTTATCTACTGCGCCCAGAGTATTCACAAAGGTTCTGGCTCCAGTGATAGCTTACTTCAGGCTAAAAGGAATTCAAATCTATCCTTATTTGGACGACTGCCTGATTCTGGCTCAAGAAAAGGAAGACCTTCTACAGCATTTGGAATATGTCATAGCAGTGCTAAGATGCCTAGGGTATTCTGTGAACAAAATAAAGTCCAGTCTAGTACCCTCTCAAGACATGTGCTTTCTGGGTGTGAGACTGAATACAGCAGCCCAGATGGCCTTTTTAACCCCGGACAAACAAAAGAATCTTTCCAGTTACTTCCATCAATTATCTCTTCAGTCCGGGCTGACTGCAAGGACAGTCCTTCAAGCCTTAGGGTTCATGGCATCTTGTATTCTGGTGCTTCCCAATGCCAAACTGCATATGAGGAAGCTGCAATGGTATCTCAAAAATGTATGGACACAGCACTGCCAGGATTTGGACACTGTCATTCAAATAATACCTTGCATTCAAAAGAATTTTTGTGGTGGGCTCAGGAATGTCACCTAAACAAGGGACTCTCTGTGACCCGGCCAGAGGCGAGTCAGATTTTAACGACAGATGCCTCGGACATTGCTTGGGGAGCTCATCTAAATGGAAAGTGGATACAAGACAAGTGGCCTGCCAGACTTCAGCATCTACATATCAACATGAAGGAGATGTTAGCAGTCCAGTTTGCATTAATGGCTTTCAAGGAGTTACTTCTTCCAGGGCAGGTGTTGATTCTAACAGACAACACAACTGTCATGTGGTACATCAACAAACAAGGGGAACACATTCTTATCCTCTATGCAGGCAAGCAATGATTTTATGGGAAACTGCGCTCAGCTTGCAACTAACTCTACAGGCAAGGTTTCTGCCGGAGCACAGAACTCCTTAGCAGATGTGTTAAGCAGACAAATCATGGATCCCCACGAGTGGAAACTGGATCTTCATGTATTTCAGAAATTGACAGTGTCATGGGGAACTCCAGACATAGATCTGTTCGCTTCTCCACTAAACCACCAGCTGCCAAAGTTTTGCACAAAGGGGTTTCATCACACAGCTTGGAAAGTGGATGCTCTTTCTTTCAGTTGGAAAAATCTTCATGTGTATGCCTTTCCACCTCTGCCTCTTCTTCCAAAGGTGCTCCTAAAGGTCAGACAAGACAAGCCAAGGATGATTTTAATAGCTCCAGATTGGCCTCGGCAACACTGGTACCCACTACTAAGGAGTCTGGTAAGGAAGCCTCCATGGCCTTTGCCTTTGATTCCACATCTGTTATCTCAGGACGGTCACCTGCTCAATGTCAAGCTTCACTCTCTTCATCTAACAGCCTGGCATATTCTGTTCTGAAACACAGCAGGTCTCAACTTCCTCAGCAAGTTTTAAATGTGATTATGGAAGCCAGAAGACCTAGTACAAGGAAAGTGTACGCAGATAAATGGAAGAGATTTTTATTTTGGAGTGCAGCAAAGAATTTGGAGATTTCTGAGCCTAATTTGAGTGTGGCTCTTCAATATCTTACTGAGTTATTGGACAAAGGTTTGTCCTTCTCTTCCATTAAGATTCATGCTGCAGCAATTTCAGCTCACTATGATTGTGACCCACCATTGTTTTCGCATCTTTTGTTCAAGCAGTTTCTTAGAGGGCAAGAATATAAGACCCCCACGTAGAGCTCCTACTCCTGCTTGGGATCTCAATTTTGTGTTGGAAAACTTACTCTACAACCTTTTGAGCCTGCGGCTACTGCTGAATTGAAATACTTGTCATGGAAGACTGCTTTTTGTTGGCTATTACTTCTGCAAGAAGGGTTTCTGAGTTGCAGGCCCTTATGGCAGTAGAGCCCTTTTGATTTTCCATAAGGATAGGGTATCATTACGCACTAATCCTTCCTTTATGCCTAAGGTGGTTTCTAGTGTGGCTTTAAACCAAACTATTCATTTGCCTACTTTCTATGCAGATCCCCAAAATAAGGGGAAAAGATTTTGCACACTTTAGATGTACATAGGCAGTTGCGTTATTATTTAAGCAGGACTAAGGATTTCAGGCAGTCTCAGCAGTTGTTTGTTTCTTTTGCTTTGAGTTCTCAGGGCAAGCCTGTGTCTAAGCAAACTATTTCTAAGTGGATTGGGTTTTGCATTTCATTTTGTTATTCCCATCATGGCAAGGAGATTCCAGCTGGGATTAGGCCTCATTCCACTAGGGCTACTGCCACTTCAACAGCATTTCTAAGGGGGTGGCAACTAAGGATATTTTGGAGGCAGCTACTTGGAGTTCAGTGCATACTTTCTCTAAGCATTACCATCTTCCTCTCTACTCTAAATCTAGGGCTGGTTTTGCCACAGCTATTTTGCAAGGCATGTTGACAGCTCCTGCTTCCTTATGATTTGCCAGCCTCCCTTAACTCTGCTTTGGGATTCTGCAATGGTTAGGACTGCAGCAATGTGGAATGAAGAACATAGTACAGTTTTGTACCTACCATAAATGTAGATGTTCAAGGATCCACATTGCTGCAGTCCAATTTACCCTCCTCCTTCCCTCTGTGTTTAGGGGTGGTGGTGTGGGTTAGGATATACTCTTGTACATTTGTATATATTGTATATATGTTTGGTGCAGGGTTTTTGGTTTTGGTTTGGGCCTTGTCTTTTTAGGGTCTTCTGACATCTGGGGCAAGAAAAGACTGAGGATATGACGTCGGTCATGCGCATTAGTACCCTGACGTCCTGACATCAGTCTAATGCGCCTTGACCGACGTCAGCCATATACTTTGGTATTCGGGCCGACTGGACAGCGGACTACCCAATGGTTAGGACTGCAGCAATGTGGATCCTCGAACATCTACATTTATGGTAGGTACAAAACTGTACTTTCTCTGGAATTCACTGAGGTGCTTTTGCAGCCACTGATGCCCAATTTGATATCTACGCGGGCCTTTACCGAGACTCTTTCGGAGTCCGGTATGACGCAGAAATCTTAGTAATATTCTGAGCCTTTGACTGTCTCTGCCTCAGTTGGGTTTGGAGCTGTGACGCAGGCACCGGCTTCCGTGGAGGCTTTTCGCACTACCAAATCTAGACCAAAAAAATGACATCTTCACATCAGACTACCATTTCTCTCTGACAGATTCGCTCTGGCCTAGAAGCCTCGCCACTCCTAGGAAATCTGCTTCAGCCACCATCTTTCTACTGCTCCACCACCCCAAGCACAAATACTTAAAATGGCAGAGTATCTCCTCTCCCTTATCTGGGGTAGTAAGGCCACAACTTCTAACCATCTTTCTACTGCTCCACCACCCCAAGCACAAATACTTAAAATGGCAGAGTATCTCCTCTCCCTTATCTGGGGTAGTAAGGCCACAACTTCTAAAAGGAAAAGGTACCCTTCTCTAGAAATTATAAAAGAACAGGATTCTGAGGAATCTGACTATCCAGTTTTTGAGGAGGAACAGCATCCCTTGACTTCTTATGAGGATTCAGATGCAGAGGATTCCAGCCCTTCTGCTTCCCCTTCAGAGGACCTTTCCTTTGGGGGAAACCCTTCACTCACTCAGGGAGCATTTCCAATGGGAATCTTGGGACCCCCCCCAGTCTAAGAAAAGGCTTAGTTTCTGGACCTGTCCCAGCACAGACCCTTGGCCATCCCCCCTATTTTAGAAGTGGTGGATGATGTTTACCCTGAATCCAGCTTTAGCCCCTTATACCGTCCCTCCTGATCCCAGTAAACCTGACTGGTATTACAGAGTACCGGATTCTCACAAATATCTATACAGAAATTCTGCTGCAGACCCAGAGGTCATTACACTTGGACCTAAAGGAGCTAAGACTAGTTCTGCCAAGAATCCTCTTCCTTATGACAAGAACTCCAAAGCTCTGGACAGATGGGGTAAAAAAGTATACACCTCTGCAACCTTAGTCATCAGAGCACTAAGTTGTCAGTTCCATATGTTAAAATATCAACAACACTTTGGAACAATTAAAACAGAAGATTGCTACCTTTCCTGACTGTGCCAGTTCAAAAGAGTTAGCAGATTTACTACACTTTGCTTGTCAAGTGGCCAAACACTCATTACACTGTGGATATGATGCCCTAGAAGCCTTAAGCAGGGCAGCAGTGGCAGGATCTGTTATTAAACATGCATGGCTGAAGGAACAACCTCTCCCTGATCATGTCAGATCTAAATGTATTGATGCATCTCTAGATAAGGAGCGCTTGTTGGGAGAAAAAGCAGAAGTGCTTAAAAAGATGGGAGATGACGCAAAATCTATGCAAACAGTATAAGATTTCTTTTAGGTTCAACCTCACAGATTCAGCGGGAACTTTCCCTCTAAGCACTGGGCCTCCGTGCACCTAGCAGCCTAGCAGACAGGGCCAAGGTAAGCCCCACAGGGACAGACCCTCCAGGCCCCTATCCCAGGGCCAGCAGAAAAGCAAACAATGGACTACTTCCGTCTCTAAGGCAGGCAGTTCTTGGCCAACCTTCTATGGCAAACACTCACAATGGGCTCCCCCTTTGCCCTCCCTTCACTCATCCGAAACTAGGAGGAAGGCTCTCCCTCTTCAAAGACAACTGGCTTTCTGTAACTAAGGACCAGTGGGTCTTAAAGTTCATTTTTCAGGGATACAAATTCTCTTTCAGCAAACTCCCAGTTCCAAGAGGGTACCCAGACTTGCCTCCAAATCAGGAGGCAGAGTCATTGAACCAGGTCCAAACTCTCCTATCCCAGGGGGCAGTAGAACCTGTTCCCTCAGATCAAACAGGCAAAGGCTTTTATTCCAGACAATTCCTTGTTCCTGGAAAAGAGTGCACTTGGTGCCCCCCTCCTTGATCTATCCATTCTGAACACCTCCCTGGTGGTCCCCAGATTAAAAATGCTAACTCTGCAGCAGCTGCTGCCTATGCTAACAAAAAATGCTTGGCTTAGTTACCTTAGACCTAAAAGATGCCTACCTCCACATCCCCATCAGGGAATCGTGCAGGAGATTTGTGCGCTTCAGAGCAGGCTCACAGCACTTTCAGTTCTCTTAGCTACCCTTTGGATTATTTACTGCTCCCAGAGTATTCGCCAAATGCTTAGCCCTGGCCATAGTATTTTGCAGACAGAGAAATATACAGATTTACTCTTACCTGGATGACTGCCTCATTCAGGAAGAGTGCAAAGAAATCTGGTCCAGGACCTTCTCTTTGTTAAATAACTTCCCTAGGGTTCACCATCAATGAGAGCAAGTCAAAGCAAACACCTTCCAGGAAGATAATTTTCTTGTGAGCACTGCTAGACACAGCATCCCAAATGTCTTTCCTATCCCCAGAAAAGAACTTCCTGCCTCTCTACTTTACGCAGCTGACTTCCAGAAGTCGCCTCACTGCAAACCCTGAGGTACATGGCATCTTGAATCCTTCCAATTCCTCTGGCCAGGCTTCACATGAGAAAACTTCAGTGGTATCTAAAGAGCTTTTGGTGTCGGCACTCTGTCTCTAGAGACCTCTCTTCCTCTGATCCCATGTATAAGGGCAGAGTTTCTCTGGTGGGCAGAGGCCCTTCCCTTCATCCTCTGCCCTACTTGGCTAGACCATTGCCACTGACGCCTCAGACATTGCTTGGGGTGCTCACCTAGCAGGCAGGTGCACCCAGCGTCTTTGGGATGCTCGGCACCTTCCCTTACACATCAATCAGTAAGAAATGATGGCAGTACAAAAGGCTCTGACATCCTTCAACCCCCATCTCAGGCCAGGGGTTCTCCTTATAAAAACAGACACCACCACAGTAATGTGGTATATCAACAAATGGGAGTACCCAATCTTACTCTTTGTCCTAGCTAGCCATGAACCTCTGGCTGACTGCCACTTCCATGGGTCTACACCTAATTGCCCATTACCTACCAGGGGTGAACACCCTGGCAGACCACCTAAGCAGAAACTTACTGGACCCCCACAAATGGCAGCTCCACAGGAAAATCTTTCTGCAAATCGCTCAGGAGTGGGGGACTCCGGAGATGGATCTCTGCTTCGCACCTCAACCACCAACTGCAAAAATTCTGTACCAGGGAGTGTCACCTCCTAGCGTGGAAGGTGGATGCCTTGACCTTCCCCTGGAACTCCCTCTTTGTGTACGTGTTTCCTCTTCTGCCTCTTATTCCCAAGGTACTGATAAAAATAAGGGAGGAGAGACCAAAGGCATCCTCATTGCTCTAGATTGGCCCAGGCAGCATTGGTACCTCTTACTGCACAGCCTGACCTTAAAGCCCCCAAGCAGCTTCTCCTGATCTTAGACCTCTTGACCCAGGTGGGGGGGGGGGGGGTAGTGCACCCAGACTTGCAGACGCTCAGTTTTTCAGCATGGCTAATACTTTAAAAGCAAACAAGGGGTCTCTGTTACGCAAACGGGTCCTAGACATTATCACGGAGGCCAGAAGGCCCAGCACCAGATAATTTTACGCAGGGAAATGGAAAAGATTCTGCTCCTGGAGCCAGTCCAGAGGGGCCAGTATCTCGCATCCTTCCATCCCTCTTAACTTGGATTACCTAGCCGAGTTGCTCAAAAGTGTCCTGTCCTTCTCTTCTAGTAAAGTCCATGCCTTCGCCATTGCAGTCCATTACGATTCAGACCTACTTCTCTTCTCTCATCCTTTGATTAAACAATTTCTCAGAGGGGCTTCTAATGTCAGCCCCCCCCCCCCCCGAAGGCCTCCCATGCCAGCCTGGGACCTGAATTATGTTTTAGAAAAACTAACCTTACCTCCTTTCACACCCACTGCTTCAAAAGAATTGAAATACCTCTCTTGGAAGACTGCCTTTCTACTAGCTATCACCTCAGCCAGAAAGGTTTCATAACTTAAGGCACTCGTGGCTATTGAACCCTTCATCATTTTCCATGCAGACAGAGTTGCCCTGAGGACTAACCCCTCCTTTATGCCCAAGGTGGTATCTGATGTGACACTCAGCCAAGGCCATACATCTACCCACCACCTTTCCCAACCCTTAAAACAAGGAGGAAAGAATTCTGCACTCCCTAGACGTGCACAGACAACTCTGATACTATCTGGACCGTACTAAACCCTTCAGAAAAAACAGACCAGTTGCTGGTCAGCTTTGCCCCAGGGGCAGAGGGAAGGCCCATTTCCAAATGGATATCACACTGCGTCCATTTCTGCTACAGACTACATGGGAGACCCCCCTAAGTCTGTTCTTACCCATTCCACAAGTGCAGCCTCAACTTGCACAGCCTTCCTCACAGGAGTCCCCACCTGGAACTTCGTGGAAGCTGCCACTTGGACCTCTGTCCATACCTTGACAAAGCATTGCCACCTATCTCTTTTTTTCAAATTCTAGGGCAGGGTTTGCCTCTGCTGTTCTGCAGGGTTTGCTGACCCATGTCTATTCTTTGACCCCTCTCCTCAGCTTTAAGAATCCTCCCACTGCAGCAGTAAAACATGAAAAACATAGTTCAGTTGTGTACACTTACCATAAATGCAGATGTTCAAGTGTATTTGCTGTTGCAGTCCTGGTTTCCCTCCCTCCATCCCCCCGATATCCTCTTTCCCTAATGGGACATAACTTTCCCACGGTGGCTTTTAGCCACCAGGACCACTTTACCTTATTTCTTTGTGCTTCTAATGGGTTAGGGCAAGAAAAACTGATGTAATGACGCTGGCTGCCTTGCTTTATAGCACTGATGACCTGATGTGAGACTACAGGCAACTGCAGCCGACGCAGAAAAAGATTGACTCTGGTATTCGGGTCTGCTGAGGCTACCACAGCACGGTTAACCCACAGGTGATGACTGCAACAGTGAATACACTCTAACATTTACATTTATGCTAAGTGTACACAACTGTACTTTCATGTCTGTCCATATTCAAATGCAACTTGGATCTAAGGATGGAAAACGGAAGATTTACTCCAGGATTGTCCCCTGTACTACTTATGGACAGAAGCTCCTAAATGCTTTATCCCATGCGTGTGTCCCCTTAAATATTCTGTGGTACGATTCCATTTATCCTCCTTACGGGTAATATATAATTGTCGACCATGGGTTGGGGTTGGATAACGCCAATCATTAACCAAATGGGTAGGTTAAAAGGGGAAAACTGGCTAGGCTTAAAAATGGTCTGCAAGAGCAGTACATGAGCTGCTCGGTATTTGGCACGTATGAAATAGTTTTTTTTTATGGCAGGAGGGCAAACTCTGCTACACCCCACGTTGTGGCGGCAGACATTGCAGAATTTATCTACCTCACTTCATAGCTGCCATACTATAGAGAAAGTGCTTAGTAACAGACACTAATACTCTCTGCTCTTTTTTTCATTGTGTAAAGTGAAAACATGCATTTTAACACTTTCTGAGAGGTGCACTGACCTTGGACCATCCATAGTTGCTAATAAGTGAATCCAGTAGTGTCTGTTTTCATTTGATTCAACAATGGGGCATTGGATCCAACCTCTATACAAAGTCTGAAGCTCTTTGGTTCCAGAGCTCTGACTCCTCCCTATAGAAATAATTCCCTGAACTCCACCTCAGATTTCATTTGCACTCTAAAGATTTCAGTTGTGTTCTCGATGGTCAAGTCTGTTATATCCTTTATGCTATAATGCTTGCTAAGTAGTAGTATTAGCATTCCTTCTCCATCTACTGAGAAAACCTTTTTTTTCTCTAGTTGGTGTAGTAGTTTAGATTTTCTTAGACCTAGATTTAGGTTACTAGGGTGGTTCACTTTATATTGTATACTGTGCTTCTAGGTGTTTGATAATTGTGTGTGTGTGTGTGTGTATATATATATATATATATATATATATATATATATATATATATATATATATATATATATATATATATATATATATATATAAAATTATATGCGCATACATGTATGTGTAGAGAGTAGGATAGAAGTTTCTCATTTTACATTGGATAAAATGTTTATAGGTATTTACTAGTTAGGTAGATAATATGTGGAGTGAATTTTAGGATAGAGGTTTATTACTTAAAAACTCTTGTTGCACGTATGATTGTTTTGCTGTGTTTTAAATTCAGAAGTAGTAATGGCTGACAAAAAAGTTTCAGGAAATTCATGGAGTGTGGTCACAAACTCATTACACTCCATGTGTGTTTATCGTTTGGATGTTGCCCATCTTAAAGGTCAACAATGGGATTCTATTATTAAATGCTCAACTTCTCTGTCTTTTCTGTCCCTATTTACTGTCCCTGCTATGAATAAACAAAAAATATAGCATTTAAAATATTTAAATTGACTTTCTGTCCACTAGAACAGTACCTTACTGTACTGTGGCAGTTTCACATTTAAAAAACTATCACATCCTGGCTGCCGTCTCCAATTCACTGATGTTATCAAGGCCACTGAATACTGGTAGTTTTCTTGCCATTTCCCTCCCCAAACTGACATCACCACTACCGTTCTAAACCCCACCCATGATGTGATGTCACAGCTCCCTACTCCTTCCCCTACCCATATAGAATAAAGAAAACAGTACATGAGTAGAGTCTCATGTGAGCTGTCAATCACAGCAGGTAACATATCAAATTATCCTTAGCGCTTTGACAGCTAGGTGTGAAGTAGGATGGGAGATGTCACACTAGTACAATTCAGGCTTTGTAAAAGATTGCAGTTTATCTGTTCGTTTTTTTTTTTTTTTTTTTAACAGTAACAATAATCAAAGCTTTATTTGAGAAGGGTATCTCAGCAGCATTGCTTTGAGATGCTGAACAGTTAGACACATGAACCTTAGATTTTTTTTCCATAATAAATCTTTGTTATATTATTTTCAAACACAAATAAGAACAAAAATAACATATATTCACAAATCAAGCATTAACTAATAACCACACTCTATATACAATATTTACAAGAATGCTTCCATGTAATAGTTAAATATAAAAAAGCATAAGAATAAATGCAAGTAATAGACAGTTGATTACTAAATTCTCTCCACACACAAATAATTATTAATATTTCTAAGTTGAAAATACTATGTATGCTAGTATAATAAAAATCTGTTCCCAAATTTTTGGATTATTAACATTTTTATTTTGTGGGTTTAATAGTAATTTGAGCCAATATATGTATTGTCGCTAGAACTCTAAAGTTCTGCCATGAAGTTTTAGATGGGTCTAACCAATTTGAAGCTATATAAAGCTTCATTAATAGAAAAATATTAATATATATAATAATTTGTGATTTTAGGGATCTCTCTCGGGGGAATATGCAGAATCATAAATTTCCATGATAACGTTGTACTCTGGTAACCCACCTTTTGAAGTTGGATCTTAAGGGAATTCCAAAGTTTGAAAATACATTTACAACTCCAGAACATATGAAGAAGATCAGCTGGTTGATTCTTACAGTATGGACAAGTTGGTGAATTTTTGGGATTAAATTTATGCAGGGTAAGATGTGTATAATATGCATTGTTTCAAATCATCAACTGGGTATATATTAATTTTTGAAGAGAAGTAGATTTGATGGTCAAGTCAATTGCTTTTAACATATTACTTCTATCTGTCAGTAAGATTTTCTTTTCCCATTAGTTTGATAAAATGTTATCATGAAATTGAAATTCTTTAATTGATTTGCTGTCTTGATATATTTAAGATCCTGTTGGAGAGCTTGCCACAACAAAGAGCATCTATTAATAGCCTCTTCTTCTGGTTTAAAACTTTTAAAATAGCTTATAGTGAGTTCTCTAATTTGTCTCAGAATAACCAGGTAATTTTTAGGTAAGTTAAGTTCTTGTCAAGATGTTTATATATATCAATCAAAGTTAGATTAACTGTCAATGGAAACTTGTTTAGATCAATTAGTTGATTATTCAATTTTAAATTAGGATTCTTATGAAAGGGTTGAAAAACCATCATATGTTGAACTAAATCTAATAAATGAAATAAATTATGTAAAAAGAGTATGTTCGTTTTGATGTGTTCAGTAATCCCATAGAATTTCAATGTATTCTTACCTAAAAAAAGTATTGCTTTAGGATTGATATTTAACTTTAGAATATATTTTTAATTCAGAACTACCCAAGGTGATGTCCACTTAGTATTATTTATATCATAATTGGCAATTCTTAAAATTCTGTTAGAATTTACAATTAAATAATACATTTCAAAATTGGGTAATTCCAGTCCTCCTCTATTTTTTGGGGTCATTAATTTATCATAAGATATCCTGGTTTTCTTTGGTTCCCAAATGAATTTAGCCAATTCTTTATGAATCAGTTTAAAAAACGACTTCGAAAGTAATAAATTGTATGACCTAAAAATATACAGTAATCGTGTTAATATGTTCATTTTGATAATTGAAACTTTTGCTAATATTGGCAGTTGTAAATTTTTCCATCTCCCAAAATCAGAAATTATTTGTTCCCAGATTGCTTTAATATTATAATTAATATTATTTAATATTATTATTATAAAAGTCTCTATTATCAGTAGAGAACTCAATACCTAGATATTTAATATTTTCTTTAAATGATTATATAGCCCACCTAATCATGAAGGGATTCACATCTAGATCAGGGGAGGTCATCGTGCCTCTTTACTCATCCCTCATCAGGCCCATAATTGAGTACAATGCCCCTTTTGGGATGTACCTTACCAGACACCTACAGCAACTGGAAAGACCCAAAAAGTACCTCACCAAGAGGATCAAAGGGCTCAAACAGATGCCATATGCTGCCCGGTTAAAGAAACTGCAGCTCTACTCAGTGGCATACCGCCTGTTCAGAGGCTATCTGTGCCTGACGTATAAAGCCATGTCCTACCCGGAATTAATGGACATGCTGCACCTCAGAAAATCCAAATCCCATCGAGCTACGCGCTCGAGACTTGAACCTCAGCACTGAAATAAATAGGACATGCTGGAGGGACAGATTCATAACCCAGAGGCTCCCTTCACTCTGGAATAAAATCCCAGTCCAGGTTAGGCAGAGTCCCTCATTGACTCTCTTCAAGAGGAATCTTGATGAGTGGATGGGAGATTGTAGGTTTACCCCGTGTATCACTTCTGTGTCACTGTTAGACAGAGGCACAGTATACTAATCTCGAAAAAGGGCATAGCAAAATAAATTTAAAATGGGTGGCGAAAGCCAAACACATTCTGGCTAGGCTTATAAATGCCCTAGGGCAGATAGCCTAGTATGAACCTATGAAAGAGAAAAAAAAACTAATGTATAACCATATATTAAAGCAAATAGACAGCAAATTTATTAATATCCTTTGTTGTACATTCACCTTATACTAGTTTCATAATAAAGCAAGCTTCTAACTAAATAAAATAATGAAAATAACACAAAACATTAAAAACTATGCTGACAGGTTAAATAAACATTGCTAAATCCCTGCACCCTCTCTAAATAATATAACTACAAAATGTTGATTGAAAGTTAATAAATGAAGTTCCTAACAAGTTCCTATGTGCTTAAATTACTATAGAACAGTGTTATTTAATGTTAAATAAGCAAGAGAGTGTTTAAAACAGTTCTCTTCGGTTTTCCAAACCAGGAAGTCCTGTAAAATGCTCGCGACGGGGGACTGCTTTTGCAGACGGACTCCCAGAAGTGCCACAATGAAATCTACACCCTCAGCAGCATTTTAAGCACTTCCTGTCTTCCTCCTCCATTGAAAACAGTTAGTAGAAGCCATAAAATGTCAGGAAACAAGTGCAGGAGATCAAGATAAGGAAAAGCAAACAGTTTTATTGCTCAGGAATAGGCCCTAAGCTTCGCAAATGCAAACAAAAGATTACCCAGTCCTCGAAGCACAGTAAACATAGCAGCATGCCAATCCCAGCAAAAGTTCAATTCAAGTCTCTGATGCAGGTAAAGCCTTGAAAATTTTAAGAAACAGATTTCTTGCCTCATTTTTGGTGGAAACAGAATGTTTAGTCCCATCCACTGTGAATATAAGCATATTAGGATATTTCATTTGAAACTTCATTTGTTTGTCAATACAAAATTTGCAGTAAGGAGACAGCCTGTCTGATCTGTATAGGTAAATCCTGTGTCAGAGATATTTTGTTGTTTTTCCACATAATATAGCCTCCACCTTGTTTTGCAGTAATAAGTATTCTATTTACATCTTGATAATTAAGCAGTTTAACATACACAGGTCTAGGAAAATTGGATGCTTGTACCTCTCTCAAAGCTCTGTGTGCTCTTTCCACGATGATTTGTTTCACAGTATCAGAATCATTTAAAAGCACTGCAAATATTTGTAGTATGGATGGAATCAGTTCATTATACTGAATGGATTCAGGAATCCCTCTGACAATGATATTGTTTCTCCTGGATCTTGCTTCGAGGTCTGTAAGCTTACTTTTGTATAGCCTGTATATCCACATCATGCAGATTAGTTTTTTTCCCAGTAAAACTAATTTGTCCTCAGTATCAGAAATTCGAGCCTCCGTCTTATCCATTCTTTCCAGCAACTGAGTACATGAAATTCCAAATGATTGTATTTGACAAGTCATTTCTTTTAAAGCTTCTTGTATAGGCAGAAGTGCAGTTTTGATATCCTCCATATTTAAAGCTTGATCATCAGCTTTAGTTTTAGTCCCTAGTTTCTGTTGTTCCTGTGCATTAGTATTTTTTTTCGTTTAGTAGTCGCATCTTTTTCTGGTGATTGCAATTCCGATAATTTTGTTTTAGTCATAGTTATATCCATGCTTTTGTCTTCTTTTGACATCTTATTGGAACATAAAAAGTTGCAATATAAAAAGCACACGGTTCCTTTGTGTATTCCTCTCTGCAGAGCTAGCTAATCTGTTGTAATCCAATTAAATATATTCCTTTTTTCCGGTTTTTCTTCTCAATCCAGGATAAATAAGTGTAGTTAGAGTAAGTTTATCGAAGTTTTGATGTTGAAAACTTTGTAGTATCCACTCAGGGTTTTGATTTCCTCAGGTTAAATGGAGAGCTGCAGTTCAGCAGTGTTCACAGAATGGCAGCCATCTTTGAATCAGTTTATCTGTTCTAAAAAGAAGCAGCAGTAAAAAGCAAATTGAAGGTCTGTTCTGTGGCATTTGCACTGTTTGAAGTAGTCATTGAAGGGCATGAAATGTTACTTAAAACTGACTGAAAGACAGCAGTGTATGCATGTAAAATCAATGCTGTGACTGGAGCTTTAGGAAGTAAGAGGCCTGCATTATGTAATTTTTTACAGAAAAGCACTGAATTATTGGAATTCCTAGAGGTAGACTAAATGATCAGAACTGCTTTAAGATGTCAGACTTAGAAAATACATATAAAAATATTTAAAAACTTGTTAGTCCCAGAGTGTTGTTTAAAATGTAGGTAACGCCAAACCATGATGAAATTAGCATGTTTTTTGAGTCTCTGGGTGCAGGTCTAAAGGTCTACCATCTTCGTAGCAAACCTTTTAGGACGTCTGATCAGTTGTTTGTGGTGTACTCAAAACCCAATTTGGGCAAAGCAGTGGCTGTCTAGACGGCTATTGGAATGTATTTCCTTTGTTTACAAGAAAAGGGGTGCATCTTTACAATCTAAAACTAAGGCTCCTTCCACAAGGGCAGTGGCCACTTCAACAGCTTTTGCCAGTAGATTACCTATTGATATTTACGCAGCAGCTACTTTGTCAACAGTTCATATCTTGTATCTCACTACTAGCTGGATGAGCACTCTAGGTTACGCTCCTCCTTTGGCTCCACCATCCTCAGGAATGTTGTTCTTGGAGATCACCCAGACCTGTTCATGTGGGTATTTTTCCCATAGTTGAATCGTCTGAAAACAGTCAACATTGGATACAAAAGTTATGTAGTTAGCATAATAAATCCAAGTCTTATTTTGTTTGGTTCAGCCTTCCTCCCTCTTTACTACTTTGTTCATAACTCTACCATTTTGCTGTTTTGGGACCAAGCCTTAAACAAGTTTTGTGTGTGTCTGTCTGTGTGTGCACACAGACACTCGCATGCGTCTGATATTAGTTTAGGTGTGCCTATCGTACTGTTAAGACGGGCAGACTCTGTCTGAGGTACTGAAGTGAAGTTGAGGGAATTGTGTATAAGGGTGAAGTCAAATCCCTGGAACAGAAGAGCTTGAAAGTCTGTGACCAGGTCAGATCTGATGACCCATAGTTGAACCAGATGAAAATCAGAAAACATTGATGTTATGGCAAGTACTTTACCTTCGAACAGCAAGTTGTATGTACAAAAGTTAAGGCTGTGAAATGGTTATAACTCTAGGGCAGCATGCTCAAGACATACAAGTGCCAAAGTAGTTAAGTGACAGTAGGCCCTTTGGTTATTAGCTATTTCCCAAATACCCTTTTCCCCAATGTAGTAGGTTTTTTTTTTTGCTACCCTTTTATGACTGGGGATGCTTCTGTTTTGGAGGGAGAAAACCCAGAAACAGTTTCCTATCTGAATCTGGCTGGATGGGAAAGAGTTGATAGACCCCGATTCAGCAACTTCATTCATGGTACTTTGGCATATGTGTTTTAACACCTCACCCTACTGTGGTGTCCTCTCCTTTGCATCTTCAGTAGTGGTCTCTTTGATTTTGGTCCACTCATTGTCTCCTATTCATATGTTGATACTTGATATAGACAAAAGGGATGCATAGAAGAGCCAGGCACAATCCCAAGCTCCTCCAGGCCTTGCCAGATGAACATTTTGGTGTGGCAGATCATTTTCCAACATCCTTACTACCCTCTAACACTGCTAGAAATGAACGAGCTGCTAGTCTAACCAGGGTCATCTGGGTCACTTGGGAGAAGATTTTATCTGTGTACAGTACAGTTAGCCCACTTGTTCAGCTCGTTGATCGAATGTGCTTTTGGGGTTTTTCTGCTACTGCCATCACGGTAGTAAAGTAGATTGTCATCTTTGAGAAATTTGTGTACAGGGCTGGTATGATTCAGGTTCCGACAATATTCTGTATTTTTTAAATATGTACTCCTATGATTTATCCCCTCTGTGCAAAAATAAATTGGCTGTAGTCTTAAGAATTTGTGTGCCTAAGAAGCCTAAGTACCACCTTAAATTTTGAGTTTTAAGTGAACATAATAGTTGTGTAGTGCTGCAGTCCAGGTAAGTTTTACAAGATATTTGGACTAAGTGCCAGCTTTATTTCAAGCTGTTAAGTTCTTTCGTTTGTGTACATTTTACTTTTACTGATGAAAGTTGCAATAGTTCCTTTTGTGTACATTTTACTTTTACTGATGAAAGTTCAGTAGTAGTGTCCTTACAAATGGAATGCTTTTGTTAACTGATGACTCAGTTTTATAAAAGATTTGATGAGAATATGCTTAATATTTTCAAAATCCCATTTAAAAAGAATAAAAACTGTAAAAAAGGTGCAATTCATAACCTTGAACAGTTTCCAACATTTGATGATCAGGCACTGCCTATTTATGAAAGTATTTTTATTAAAAACGTGGAACATAAAAATCAGTAACTGTGAAACCAAGTTTCATTTAATATGAAGGATAATAAGTCTTTAAGGTTGAAAGGAATGCCCTCAGTGTTTGACATTGGGTGCTGTTAAACTATTAGAAACCTGCAGTTTTAAAAGCAGTCAGAGTTGCCTGTACTTTTGTTTTCTGTCATGGTGAAGCTCAGCATTCTGATGAGATAAGTGCCGTGGTGCATTTTCCCATAGTTTGCCTGTATTTATTTGTGACTTTTTCAGTAATAGGCTTTGTAAACTTTTTGCTGTGACCACAACCCAAATAAGTAATGATTTCCTCATTTACTTCATCTTTGGCACGAGTTTGTAGATGTTAATGGACATTTATCTGTTCATTTAAAACATCTACTGTTAAAATGAAGATCGTAATCTGTACTTTTTGCAGCAAGTACAGTTATGCAAATGAACCAGCCAGCAAGGCCTTTTATAATCAGCCATTATTCTCATGAGCAGTTTTATTAGCCGCATTAAAATGCAGAACACTATGGCTACTGAACTTAATCAGCAGTGTTTTTTTGTACTTGTTGGAGGCAATAGACAAATACATTTTAGTTAAGTATAATTATCCCTTCAGTGTAAAAACTCGGTTATGTAAAAATCTACATAAAAAGAAAAATCAAAACTTAAGACTCCTCTATGTGGATCTCTGTAAGAGGCTGGGTATTTGAAGTCTTAACTGACATTTGCAACGTGATGGGTACTTGGCTGACTTAAAGCCTTTTGTGTGTGCAGGTATAATTACATACATGGTTTTTGTTTGCTATGTTTTAAGGCATCACAGTTTTCTCCATGTCATTTTGTACAGTGAAACTGGTGTGAACAGTGTCCACAGTATAGTGGTAGGTGTAGAGATCTTTTGTAACAATCTCATGTTGACCAAGATTTATTTATTTGACATCCATTTACCGGAACAGTCCAGGTCATAAAGCCCAATCTGATTATGTCAATGTTGAATTAATCCTTGACAGATGGGTTATATTCTGATATTGGAACCAAATCTGCCATTACTACAGCCCTTGAGAACCAAAAACTCTTGAGCTTAAGTCCTGCCCAGAATGCTCCTTTCCAGATTACCTTAGCTCTTGTTAGCATCTTCCTCAAACAGACTCATTGCTAATAGCTTTCGAACCAATTGATTTATTTCTTGTATATTTTCACTATTAATATAACTTATCTTTTCTAGCTTTAATAGTTAGTCACCTTCCTTTTATAGCTACCCGTTTCAAGTAACTCCTTTCTGTATCCCTTTTTAACACTTTGGTGTTTTTTCTCTACCATAGTTGATAAACTATATATTCTGTTTTGATTCCCCTTCCATTCTGTACCTTTAAAAAAAAAAAGGGGGGGTTGTGTGTAGTGTGTATGCGTGTAGTGTGTATGCGTGTGGCCATGTTTATTTGTTTTATTTTTTTTTATGGATATCATGGCTGATAAAGGTAGAGGCACTTCTGGTTTCAAGAAATGCCTCAAATGTCAATGAAAGCTTCCAAATTCTGATGGGCATTCTGTGTGTGTGTGTGTGTGTGTGTGTACTACCTGGGCCAGGTGCACTTAAAGGAAGATTGTTCGATTTGCCATAGCTTCAGTCACCAGGCCCTGGTTGAAAGAAAAAATTAACTTAATTTGGAAAGGTATATTAAAATCTGACTTTGAAGAGGCCATCTCTGGTTGTGACTCAAAAAGCAAAACTGTTTTGTCTCATTACTCATCTTTGTCTTTGAAGGTTGGCAAGTCCAAGAAAAGGAGTCTATATGTGCCAGCTTCTCCCTTTCCCCCGGCAACTAAAATGTTTAATCAGTCTGTTTCTTCTGCTTCTACGCAACCCGTGTGGATCTTAAGATTCTTTGGCACCAACAGTTTCTTCTCACCAGTGCCAAAGTTGTCTGCTACGAACCAATAGTCTCAGTGTAGTCTGTTTCTGTAGTGCTGTAGTCTTTGACACTAGCTGAAAATTTGGAATTTTCTTTGATTGCCCTAGCACCAGATACTCTCCTTCCATTGAGTCCTTTGCAGATCAGTTACTTAGCCTCTTTTTGGAATGACCTAGATGCCCTTCTTCCCAGTCTGTTCCTTCTACCAAGAGCCTGACTGAGTTGTATGTGTTGCATTTGGTAGAGCAGCTCCTGGCGGTGAGCAGGTTTACACCTATATCCTCAGTTCCAGCACCTTCTGGTGCCGGAACCCTTCTTTCTTCAACTCCAACTAGTCTTCCTCCGACCTCCTTTGAAGACTTGGAGATCCCGGCTCCAACTTTTCTGGTTCTGACTGTTTTGGTTCTGGGGTAGGTTTTTATCTCTAGTGCCAAACCCTACCTTGAGCTGTCTGACCCTTTTGGAGCTAGAGACCTCCTGGGGTCCTGGCTATGTTGGGTCTGAAGGCCAGGACGCAAGTCCCAATTTTTTCGGCGCAGTCCCTGCACCTATGGGCTTTGGTATGTGCAAGCTCAACCCTGGATTCATCCTTGGGGGTGGTTTCTTTAGAGTGGAGGGGGGGGCACAGTTCCAAGGCAGTCTTTCTCTGTCCTGGGCTCCCTTCCCTTTTTAGCAGGGACCAGCATTCCAGGCCATGGAGAAGGCTATGTCCACTGTGGGCATTCAAGTCTATTCCACCTAGGATGGAACAGCATGTTTGTGTTACACTGCTGCAGTCATTACACTTGGGTTATTTTGCTGTCAGACGGTCCCGCAGTCGGCCTGATTTCCAAAGTCTTGGTCTGGTGTCGTTTGCTGTCGCTTCTTCCCTGATGTCAGAGCGCTAGGGGTATGTAAGATGCATCCAACGCCATTTTCTTCAGTCTTTCTTGCCGCGCAGTGCCCGAAGCAAAAGCAGTTCGCAAGTGCCGGTCGGCCGACTACTGAGATTTTCGAAGTCGAATTTCACATCTGAAGTATTCAATAAAGCTAAGTACCCCATTGGGGAAACTTTTTTCTTGTCTCAGTCCAATGTCAGAAAAAGTTAATTGTATTTCTTGTGGAAAGCAAATACCTCATAAGGACTTCCACTCTTTTATTGTATTCCATGCACTCCATCCATTCCATGACGTCACTAGTCGGTTTTGTGCCAGATTTAACAAACACACTATAAAACGACGTTTTGATTTTGCTTTGCACTATTTTGGCCGAAGGTTCAATTATACTATGCTGTCGGATCAACCAACAACCGCAATTCTCAAAAAAACGCAAAGACAAGGTTACAAAGAGGCATCCGAGGTCCAAAACTGACTAAGCCTCTTCTAGGCCAGTCGCCGGTTCTCAGTGAGGCGCTTTCGCAGCCCCTGACACCCGCTACCTCAGAGCCACAGGCCGCCTCTGTCTCCCACATGGAGACAGCTAGGCCTCTGGAAACTAAAGGTATTGGGCCTACGGAAACTAATCCCTCAGATGGGTCCGGAGCCACTGAGCAGGCCTCGGCTTTTAAGGGTGTTTTCAGACCTTCACAACTTAACATTAAAGAAACGGCCAAGACAAAAACACCATTAAAGACAAAGAAGCAAGTGCAGCATTCTCCTGGACCGTCCTCCATGCCTAAGAAACACATGCTTAAAATGGCCGAAGACCTCATTACTCTAATTAGGGGTTCCCATCCCCCTCCTGAGTAAAGGCCTAGGCAGGATACAGACTATGATTCCTCTGATCAGGTTTCCATTTCCTCTGCTTCCTCTTCAGACCAGGGATACTTTCTACCCCCCTATGTGGACTCTGATGTTGAAGAATGTATCCCTTCAGCCTCTCCTCTTGAGGATTACTCTTTTGGGGAAACTTTTCATACCATGAGGGAGCATTTCCACTGGGAAAGTCAGGATTATTCAGAATCCAAGAAAAGGCTCCAGGACTTCCTTTTACTGCCTCAGCACAGGCTATTCCGCCTGTGTTAGATATTGTGGATGATGTGTTCTCTGTATCCTGCTTATCTCCGGATTCTTTGCTCCCTGCACCAGCCAAGCCAGATGGGTATTAGAGTCCCTGACTCTCTCAAGTTTCTTTATAAAAACCCTTCTGCAGACCCAGAAACCATTTCCCAGGGTCCCAAAGGGGTTAAGGCTTCCATTGCAAAAATCCAGTTCCCTCTGACAGAGATTCTAGAGCACTGGATAGATGGGGTAAGAAAGTGTGCACCTCTGCAACTTTAGCAGTAAGGGCTTTAAATTGCCAGTTTCACATGCTTAAGTACCAACAATATTTAATGACTCAGTTAAAACAGAAAATGCTAGCAAGCTCAGAAGTTCCTGACTATAAAGAAATGCAGGATTTATTGCATGCAGTGGAACAGGTGGGAAAACACTCTGCAATGTGGTTTTGATTCTTTAGAGGCATTTTGTAGATCCGCAGTTACAGGTTCTGTGATTCGAAGACATGCTTGCTTAAAAGAACAGAGTTTTACCTGATCATGTTAAGGCAAAATTATTGGATGTTCCTTTACAGCATGATACATTGTTTGGTGTTAAGGCAGAAGAGGTGTTAAAGAAAATGGAGGATAAAGCTAAATCTATGCCAACAGTCAAAGATTTCTTACAGGTACAGCCTCCTTGATTTAGCAGAAATTGGCCTACAAAGAATTGGTCCTTTCCAGTGTCGGACAGGCCACAGAGAGGCAGATACAGACGCCCAAGTGGCAGATCTCAACCCCAAGGCTCCAACAGACGACAGTGGGGTACCTCAACCCCAAAAGGAGGTGAGGACAGGTCTCAACCTTATAGGAAACGGTCCCAATGACTTTCCCCTTTGTATACCAAGCATTTCCCTTTTGGCAGCCCCCTTAGGGGGAAAACTAGCACTTTTTTCTCAAAATTGGCAAACAATCACCCAAGACAAATGGGTTCTAAATATTGTGTCGCAAGGTTACAGGTTCCGCTTTCACACTTTACCAAGGATAAAAGGAATGCCAAACCTGCCAAAAAATCAGTGGGCAGAGGCTCAAAAACAAATTTCAGCCCTCCTGGATATGAGAGCTATTCAAAAAGTACCACAGCAGGAGCTGGAACAAGGACGAGGATTTTACTCAAGACTATTCCTGGTCCCCAGAAAGGACAAGGCCTGGAGACCTATACTAGACCTTTCAACTCTGAATACTTACCTGGATGTTCAGAATTTCAAAATGTTGACACTACAGCAGCTTCTTCCCATGCTGGGCAAGAAGGCTTGGCTTGTTACTCTGGACCTCAGAGGCATACCTGCATGTCCCTATCAGACAAGATTGCAGAAGATACCTCCGATTCAAAGCTTGTACAATGCACTACCAGTTCTCTGCACTGCCCTTTGGCTTATCTACTGCGCCCAGGGTCTTTAAAAAGTGCCTGGCACCAGTAATTGCATTTTGAAGACAAAAAGGAATTCAAATATATCCATACCTGGACAACTGCCTCATTCAAGCAGAAAGAAAGGACATTTTTCTAAAGCATCTGGCGTTTGTAAAAAAGTTGCTGGTTTCTCTAGGGTACACAGTAAATGAAAAGAAGTCATAACTAAGTGCCCTCACAACAGATAATATTCCTGGGTGCCAGCGTAAGTACAACGGCCCAGATGGCTTATCTCACGCCTGACAAGCAAGGACAACTGACTCAATATTTTCAAATACTGGCAAAAAAGTCCCATCTCCCTGCAAGAAAAATTCTGCAGGCCCTGGGATTCATGGCATCCTGCATATGAGGAAATTACAGTGGTACCTAAAAAGTGTTTGGACTCAACATGCTCACAGTTTAGAAACAGTAATACCAATAATTCCCTGCCTACAACAGGAGTGTTGATGGTGGGCACAGGCATGTCACCTCAACAAGGGTTAGCCTTTCACTCTACCCGCAGCCAGGCAGACTCTAACAGATGCTTCGGACTACGCCTGGGGAGCACACATGGCAGGAAAATGTATTCAGGGCAAGTGGACCACAGACCAAATGCATCTTCACATCAATCAAAAAGAGATGTTGGCTGTTCAAAATACCCTAACAGCTTTCAAGGACTTTCTGCATCCAGGACAATTACTATTAAAGACAGACAGACACCACAGTAATGTGGTACATAAGCAAGGGGGCACTCATTCTTCTCCCCTGTGCAAGCAAGCCATGACCTTGTGGAGCCCAGCTCTAACTTATCAAGTTCATCTGGAAGCACAATTCCTGCCAGGAAAGAAAAATACTCTGGCAGACTATCTCAGCAGAAATATCAAGGACCCTCACGAATGGAAATTGAATCCAAAAAGCTTCAGCATGGTAATGCAAAAATGGGGATGCCCAGACATAGATCTTTTTGTCTTCCCACTGAATTGCCAAAACAATTCAATACAAAAATTCTGCACAAGATCTTACCACACACGAGCATGGAAAGTGGATGCTCTTTCTTTCATCTGGAAAAGCCTAAAAGTTTATGCCTTTCCACTACTGCCTCTCCTTTCAAAGGTACTCTTAAAAGCCAGACAAGAAAAACCACAGATGATCCTGATTGCTCCAGACTGGCCACGCCAGCACTGGTACCCTATCTTAAAGAACTTGGCTCAAGGCCCACCATGGATTTTGCCTCAAATTTCACACCTTCTGACTCAACAAAACAATCCAGTCCTGCACGGTACGCTCAAGACCCTAAACCTGGCTGCATGTTAGATTCATTAGCCAATGTAGTAAGAATCTTTGTGTTCAACATCTTTGTATCATGTATAGCAAGGGTTAAAATGTGAAACTGCATTGCGTGCAAAGAAATAAGCTAAAATAAATTGTTTTTCTTTTAAAGGATTTGCTGACCAAAGAGGAATGCACAGAGATGATACCTTGATCCAGGCACAAGCTTATCTTGTGCCTGACCTCTGACCATCTAAGGCTCCAGGATGTGAATAAGAAACATTTATATCATATTAAGAAAGCATCATTACATAATGATTTAGCTAAGCATGTAGCCCAGACAGGAATTGGACATCGTTTCTTATTCAGAGCACTTGAGAACATTACACCCAATATACGAGGGGATGATATAAGGAATCATACTGAGAGTAGGGAAAGTATGTGGATAGTTAGATTGAGAGCAGACAGGGGTTCAGGCCTCAATGAGAGGGCATCGATTAAGCCCATGTTAAATAAACGTAGGAGAGCACACATACACTAATCAGATTCAAAACTGTACTTTCTGAACACAGACAACAGTTTTTGATCATATATATATATATATATATATATATATATATATATATATATATATAT
This sequence comes from Protopterus annectens, assembly GCF_019279795.1. Lineage (NCBI taxonomy): Eukaryota > Metazoa > Chordata > Ceratodontiformes > Protopteridae > Protopterus > Protopterus annectens. Next base: position 461,203,899 of record NC_056731.1, read on the forward strand.
ATATATATTATGAGATATATATATTTTTTGTATGTCCATGTATATATCTGTTTTATATAATTGTTTCAGTATTATTAAGAATTATAGATTATTTATATATTGTTATTTTTATTCATATGCAGACTTTTTATGTATGTTTTTATATATAAATCTTTGTTTTTTATGTCTCAAGTTTTTTGTGAATATATAAATGAGCAGCAGCTCTTGATAGGCTATCAAGAGAGTTTTATTCCTGTATAAATACAGCCTATGTGATTAGAGGTCTTTGTTACATGATCTGATGAAGCTCAATTGAATGAGTGAAAGCGCTTATCTGACCTGCAGTGGAATAAAGGTTTATGATTTTAATCCAAGGACTGAGACTTTTACCTATGCTTATGACTCTGCATCACCCAAGTTGTTCTTTTGGTTTCTGAGTATTACTTATATTATTTGGAGCCTTGGGTGTTTATTCTGCATATCAGCTTGTGGTTTACTTTTAATATCTTCTTTCTAAAGTGGTTATGGATGTTATTTTGGAGGCAGGAGGCCTAGCACCAGGAAATCTTATTCAGAAAAATGGAAGAGATTCTGTGCTTGGAACCATGCTCAAAACCTTGACCCTCTTGTCCCAAACATTCCTCAGATTTTACAATACTTAACTAAGATGCCGGACAAAGGCCTGTCCTTCTCATCAATTAAGATCCACGCCTCTGCCATTTCAGCACATCACAACATGGATCCTCCTTTATTCTCTCATCCCTTGCTAAAACAGTACCTCAGAGGGGCAAATAAACATAAGACCACCCTGGAGAGCACCAACTTGGGACCTCAATTTTGTTTTGGAAAAACTGACTCTGCCACCTTTTGAGCCAGCCAATACGGCAGATCTAAACTTTTTACCATGGAAAACAGCTCTGCTCCTGGCAGTAACTTTAGCACGAAGAGTCACAGAGCTACAGGCATTAATGGCAGTGGAACCTTTTATAATTTTTCATCAGGACAGGGTTTCTTTAAGGACAAACACTACCTTTATGCCGAAAGTGGTATCTAGTGTCTTAACTAAACCATCCATTTGCCAACTTTTTATCCAAACCCCCCAGAATAAAGGGGAAAGACTTCTGCACTCTTTGGACATACCCAGACACCTACGCTTCTGCTTGGACAGAACAAAATCTTTCAGGAAAACAGAGCAACTGTTTGCAGCATATGCTGCAGGATCACAGGGCAAGGCTATATCAAAACAGACCATCTCCAAATGGATAGGACACTATTCCTTACTGCTACACACAGCATGGAAAATCAGTCCCTAATAACATTAGGCCACATTCTACCAGAGCAACAGCCACTTCACCTGCCTTTCTCAGAGGAGTACCAACCAAGGAAATTTTGGAGGCTGCAACTTGGAGTTCAGTGCACACCTTTACCAAGCATTACCAGTTACCTCTTTACTCTAAATCCAGAGCAGGGTTTGCCACTGCAGTTCTGCAGGGCCTCATAGCCAATCCTAACTCTTTATAGACCAGCCACCCAACCTTAGCTTTGGGATTCTACCCAAGTGTAATGACTGCAGCAGTGTAACACGATGAACATAGTACAGTTTTGTACCTACCATAAATGTAGATGTTCGAGTGTTCACACTGCTGCAGTCCAGGTTACCCTCCCTTCATCTCCTCTGTCCTAGCTGGACTTATCTATACCTTTCTAACCTATACAACCTTTGGGGTGTATTTGCTTGTAACTGAAGGTATTGTGTTCATTTATATATATATATATATATATATATATATATATATATATATATATATATATATATATAGTTTATTAGCAGTATGTATTGCCTACCTACTTGGGCTCACCTGACATCTGGGGCAAGAAAAACTGAAGAAAATGGCGTCTGATGCATCTTATATACTGACGTCAGGGAAGAAGCGACAGCAACCGACGCCAGACCAAGACTTTGGAACTCAGGCCGACTGCGGGACCACCTGGCGGCAGGATAACCCAAGTGTAATGACTGCAGCAGTGTGAACACTCGAACATCTACATTTATGGTAGGTACAAAACTGTACTTTCCTACCCTCTCCCTCTCGTCCAGAGTCTCAACCAATTCCAACACCTGGACAGTGAGTGACGAAAAAGCAGGAATCGCATGTACAGGTTTTGTTCTCCTGTGACACCTCCCCAGATCATCCCACTGAGGAGGTTCACTGAGGAGGAAGTGTGTGAGGAAACACATGGATTCCCTAGACGGGTCCATCACAGAGGACACTGATTACGATGAAGAGAAGGATTCCTCACGGTCACGCCCGGAAGACATCTCCTTTGGAGACATCCTTGAGATCCTTAAGCAGAAGGGTAGCTGGATGTCCCAGATACCTTCTTTGGAGGAATCCGTGTCCCTACAGGCCTTTGGGGATTGCCCATCTACTTTTTGGGTGACTCTGCCCACAGACAAGTTCAAGTTGATCTCTCAACGTGTGTGGAAGGCTTCTGATGTAATGGAACCCATCCTCGAGAGACCTGGCAAAATTCTTACCACACCTGAGGGTTATCAGTTTTGGGCAAAGGGATTGTCACTAGATGCCATAGTGGTAGTGGCTGCTACAAAGGTACCGAAAGTGCAAAGTTCCACTATCCATCCTCCCCATAGGGAGTTTTGGGTGATTGGATAGGTTTGGAAAGTGGGTTTACACTTCATCAACCTTTGCAATACAGTGTTTGAACTTAATGTCACACTTAATGCCTTAAGCAGATCCCTTTGGAGTCTCGTGATCAGATACCCTGGCAAGATCCATATCTGACTAAGTCCAAGATAAGGTTGCTTCCACCCTAGAGTCCATTTTGAATTCATCCGTGAGGCTCATAGCACATGTAGCTGAAGGGAAGACTAGAGCAGCAGGATCAGGTGTAGCCATAAGAAGCCATGTCTGGATGCACTTGTGTGAATTTGCGGAGCCATTCAAGTCTTCATTCATTGCCCTCTTTGACGGATCGTCCCTTTTTGGCTCTAAAGTTTAAGAAATGTTGTCCAAGTGTGTAAAGGATGGAAAGAACCTTTCTGTTGTGGGCGTACATTTTTCTACTCCTCAACAGTCCTTTTCGAGGAACCAGAGAAGCAGGGAAATGTGGTTCAAGAAGTCCTAAGGACCAATGCAGGACAAACTTGGCAGTGGCTCTCCCAGGGTCAGAGGGGGGAGCTTTAATTGAAGACACCATTGAAGTGGCAGAGGTGGTCCGAAAAAATCAGGTTTCCAGGGATATGTTTCCTGGTAAACCCTATCAGTGCTCCTGAAAGGAGGCCCAGATGTCCTTCAAGGATGCATCTGCAGTCTTTACAAATGGGTTGTCCTGTCGTCAGGCAGCCCTTCGGTCGGCCGGATTCCAAAGTCTGGGTCTGGCTTCGGCTGGTGTCGCACTTCACCCGACGTCATTGCGGCAGTCATTCGGGTATAAAGGCATCAGCCGACGCCATTTTCCCCAGTCTTTCTTGCCGCGTGGCGCCCGAAGCAGAAGCTGTTCACAAGTGCCGGTCGGTCAGATCCAGAGATTACTACTACCGAATACTACTTCGAAGACTTCTATAAAGCTAAGTACCCCGTTGGGGACTCTTTCTTGCCTCAGCCGATGTCAGAGAAAGTTAATAACTGTTTATCTTCTGGGAAACAAATACCTCATAAAGATTTCCACTCCTATTGCATTCATTGTTTAGGCCCAGACCACGACGTAGCAGCTTGTCTAGCCTGTGCTTCTTTTAACCGATGGACGCTTAGACGTCGCTCGGACTTTGCTGAACAGATTTTCGGCTCCGATTTTGCCTACATTATGCCGTCGGATCCTCCGACTACGCAAATAACCAAAAAACGCAAAGAAAAGGACCGACACTCGCAGTCCGCGGTTTCGGCCGAAACCGCGGTTAAGCAAACCACGAGTGTCTCGGTTTCGGCCGAAACCGAGCAAGCGGTTCTTTCTTCAGCCGATAACTTGCCTTCTACCGAGGCCTCTTCTAACCTGGTAGAAACTGCTTCTGAAATCCAACCTTCTGTTGCGATTTCACAGGATTTATCAGACACCATTCCCCTTGATATTTCTACCCCTGCACGTGGAGCTGCTAGGCCGCCTCCAGCTATGTCTATTAAGGCCTTTGCCAGAGCTAAAGCAGCCAAAGCATCAAAACCTGTGCCTGCCAAGCCCCCCTCTCACAGGCCCAGCACCAGCTCCCATATGCTGTCTTTGGCAGAGGATCTCATCTCCTTAATTCGTGGAGCCCAGCCTCATCCAGACAGGGCCTCTCTCCCTCCTCCAGAAAAGAGGCCTAGAGCAGAGCCCCCTGAGCCAGTAGCCACAGATGATTCCTCTGATGACTCAGAACATACAGACCTTCCTGAGGCTTCTTATTCTCCTTACGAAGACTCTGATGCTGAGGAGTCCATCCCTTCAGCCTCTCCTCCTGAGGAATTTTCCTTTGGGGAAACCTTGCATGCTATGAGGGAACAATTTCAGTGGCAGGGCCAAGATTTCTCAGACTCTAGAAAAAGGCTTAGGACCTTTCTACATTTGCCACAGCATAGGCCTTTAGCTATACTTCCAGTTCTTTCTGTTGTTGATGATGCATTTAATGATGCTTGCTCTGCTCCTGATACTTTACCTCCGGCTCCTGCTAAGCCCGATAGGTACTACAGGGTTCCGGACACTCATCACCACTTATATAAGGCTCCTTTTGCAGATCCAGAGACTGTCTCCCAGGGCCCTAAAGCTGTAGCAGCTACTTCTTCTAAAAACCCCCTCCCCTCTGAAAGGGAATCCAGGTCCTTAGAGAGATGGGGTAAAAAAGTTTACACCTCTGCTACTTTGTCAGCTAGAGCTTTGAACTGCCAATTTCATATGATTCAATATCAAGAGTTTATGCTTGACCAGTTGACTAAAAAGCTGTCCTCTGAAGAATCTTTAGATAAAAAGTATGTTCAAGAAATGTTACATAACATACAGCAGGTTAGTAACCATTCTTTAAAATGTGGCTATGATGCACTGGAGGCTTCCTTTAGATCAGCCATGACTGGCACAGTTATCAGGAGGCATGCATGGTTGAAAGAACAGGCATTACCAGACCATGTCAAATCTAAGCTTTTGGATGCACCTATGGACAAGGTCAATTTATTTGGTGCCCCCGCACAGCAGGTGCTAAAAAAGATGGAAGAGAAAGCAAAATCTGTGCAAACCGTGAAAGATTTCTTACAAGTTCAACCTCCAAGGTTTAGCAGGAACTGGCCCTCCAAGAATTGGTCCTTTCCGGACTCCTCTAAGACACAGAGGCAGGAATAGGCGCTCTAGAGGCAGAAACCAATCCAGGGGTGCCTACAGGGGTCGCCAGTGGCAGGGCAACAACCAACGAGGCACGGATACAGCCACCACCACAACAACAACTCAATCACAGTGACTTGGCGGTGGCACCGCCTACCAGGGAACAACTAGAAGCACCCTTAGGCGGAAAGCTAACATTATTTTCAAGAAACTGGCACTGCATTACAAGAGAAAAATGGATTTTGCAGACTATAGACAAAGGTTACAGGTTCCATTTCCATACACTACCAGGAAAGAGAGGAATGCCAAACCTCCCACCTTCTCAACGGGCAGAAGCTCTAAAACAAATATCTCAATTATTAAGAATGAGAGCTGTGGAAAAGGTACCATTTATGGAGCAAGGGAAGGGATTTTACTCCAGGCTCTTCCTGGTACCAAGAAAAGAAAACAATTGGAGGCCTATTCTAGACCTGTCCGCTTTAAACACATTCCTCATTGTTCCAAAATTCAAAATGCTGACCCTACAGCAGCTTCTTCCCATGCTGGGCAAGGAGTCTTGGCTGGTAACTCTAGATCTCAAGGAGGCATACCTGCACGTCCCCATAAGACCAATTTGCAGAAGATACCTCAGATTTCTTGCAGGATCAGAGCATTATCAATTCTCAGCATTGCCCTTTGGCTTGTCTACTGCGCCCAGAGTGTTCACGAAATGCCTGGCATCAGTAATTGCTCATTGTAGACTTCAGGGAATTCAAATCTATCCCTACCTGGACGACTGCCTGATACAAGCGGACAACAAAAACAAACTAACAGAAGACTTACAAAGAGTCATCTACCTGCTGCAAGCCTTGGGATACACAGTCAAAACAAAAAAGTCAAGGCTGATTCCATCCCAAAGAATAACCTTTCTGGGTGCAGAACTGGACACATCAAAACAAATGGCATTTCTAACTACAGAAAAGAAAGAACAACTTCCTCTCTACTTCTTGGCATTAACAAAGCAGAGCCATCTAACTGCAAGAAAAGTACTACAAGCTTTAGGCTTCATGGCATCCTGCATAATACTGGTCCCTCATGCCAGGCTGCATATGAGAAAGCTACAGTGGTACCTAAAGAATTTGTGGTCTCAGCACAAGCACAGCCTAGAAACCAAAATTCCAATGATTCCATGCCTGAAGCAAGAGTTCTTATGGTGGGCTCAGGCCTGTCAATCAAACACAGGACTGCCCTTCTGCAAAGGTCAACCAAGACAAACCATCACGACAGATGCCTCAGACCTCGGTTGGGGGGCACACATGATGGGCAAGTGCATTCAAGGCCTTTGGACTCAAGACCAGCTGCATCTGCACATAAATCTAAAAGAAATGATGGCAGTAAAATTGGCAATCCAGGCATTCAGACCTTTTCTCCAAGAAGGCCAGTTGATAAGGACAGACAACACCACAGTTATGTGGTACATCAACAAACAGGGAGGCACACACTCATACCCTCTATGCCGGCTAGCACTGGAACTATGGGACGTGGCTCTGAGCTACAACATTCAGTTACAGGCAATTTATGTACCAGGGAAGGAAAACATTCTAGCAGACATATTAAGCAGAACTACAACAGATGCCCACAAATGGATGCTGCATCCGGACATCTTCAAAACCATCACAAGAGAATGGGGATTACCACAAATAGACTTCTTTGCATCCCCACTCAATCACCAGTTGAAGAAATTCTGCACAAGGACTTACCACCCACTTGCTTGGAAGGTGGACTCCCTATCCTTCAGTTGGAAAAACCTGACAGCATACGCATTCCCACCACTTCCTTTGATGCACAAGGTGCTTTTCAAGATCAAAGGGGAACGTCCGAAGGATCATTCTGATAGCCCCAGACTGGCCAAGACAACATTGGTATCCACTGCTGAGGAGCATGTCCCGGGAACGAATATGGACACTGCCCCTGATCCCATTACTGCTGACACAGAACAACTACAACATCCTGCATCCAAACCTAAAAACTCTACAGCTAACTGCCTGGAACATTACATAACAGCAATTAACCCAAATTTATCCCAAAGGGTTAAAGACATAATCCTGGAGGCTCGTAGACCTTCAACAAGAAAGAATTATGCAGCAAAATGGAAAAGATATCTCATCTGGAGTACTGAAAAGGGGCAAGATGTGACACTGGTGAACATAGCCAACATCCTGGAGTACTTGGCGGAGCTCTTCCATACAGGCCTGTCCTATTCCTCCATCAAGATACATGCATCAGCTATTTCAGCAGAATACAGCTTGGATCCTCCTGTCTTCTCGCATCCTTTGCTCAGACAGTTTCTGAGAGGAATTAAAAATGTAAAACCTCCCAGGAAACCTCCACTGCCAGCATGGGACTTGAACTTTGTGCTAGAAAAACTGACTCTACCTCCTTTCGAACCAGCAGCTACAGCAGAATTACAATACTTATCCTGAAAGACTGCTTTCCTGCTGGCAATAACTTCAGCAAGAAGGGTCTCTGAACTACAGGCATTAATGGCAGTACAACCCTTCCTGATCTTCCATAAAGATAGTGTCCACGAGAACAAATCCTACATTTATGCCTAAGGTGGTATCCAGAGTTTCTTTAAATCAGGCTATCCACCTACCTACATTCTTCCCCAATCCACAGAACAGGGGAGAAAAGCTCTTGCATACCTTGGATGTACACAGACAATTACGCTACTACCTGGACAGGACAAAAAACTATAGAAAAACTGACCAGCTTCTGGTAGCATATGCAACAGGAAAGGAAGGAAAACCAATTTCTAAACAGACAATCTCCAAATGGATAGGAAATTGCATTCGATTTTGTTACTCCTACCATGGAAAGAAAACTCCAGAGAACATCAGGCCTCACTCCACAAGGGCTACAGCCACTACCACAGCTTTCTTACGAGGAGTGGCTACCAAGGACATTATAGAGGCTGCTACTTGGACCTCCGTGCATACATTTGCCAAGCATTATAACTTACCTCTATACTCTAGATCCCGTGCTGGTTTTGCCACTGCTGTTTTGCAAGGGATCCTGACTACACCATAATCTATTCTCACTTCCTCCTCCCCTAGGTTAGCTATGGTATTCTACCCATTTGTAAAGACTGCAGATGCATCCTTGAAGGACATAGTACAGTTTTGTACCTACCATAAATGTAGATGTCCGAGAGGAATGCATCTGCAGTCAGGATTACCCACCTTCCTTCCCCTCTGAGGTACTCCTAGGGTACTTACCAATCTTCAGCTAGCTTGGGGGGGATCTATTATGGTGTATTTGTTTGTATATATGTACATACATGCTTATTTTGTGTGTTTGCTCTCTACTATTTGGAAACTTTGGCATTTATCCAAATTTAGCCATCCTAGAGGGCACCTGGCATCTGGGGCAAGAAACACTGAGGAAAATGGCGTCAGCTGATGCCTTTATACCCGAATGACTGCCGCAATGACGTCGGGTGAAGTGCGACACCAGCCGAAGCCAGACCCAGACTTTGGAATCCGGCCGACCGAAGGGCTGCCTGACGACAGGACAACCCATTTGTAAAGACTGCAGATGCATTCCTCTCGGACATCTACATTTATGGTAGGTACAAAACTGTACTTTACCTTCCTCTGGAGGCAGTCAGGGCATTTGTCCTTGCACTATCATGCTTGACTTCAAATAACTTTGGATGTTGGGGTGCAGAGGATTATAACCAGAGCTCACCATACCTTTTTTCTATCGCCACACAACAGCAAGAAAATCCCCAACATTTCACCCAGTCTGAGGGAACCAGCAGTATTAGAAATACAAACTGCTAGAAGAGAGTCATCCAAGTAGTCCTGCCAGACCAGATGGAATCCAGAGTACTTTTTAGTGTCAAAAAAGACAGGGAACTGGAGACCAATTTTGGGTACAAGTGTTTTGAACAAATCTGTTAGACAAAATTCTGGATGGTCCCAGTTCAGTCTGTTCTCCCCTTTCTAGGAAAAGTTGATTGGATGTGCCTGCTAGATTTCAGAGATATGTATCGCCACATAAAAATGGACAAGCAGTTCAGGGGGGGGGGGGCATTCATTATAAATTCAGAGCTCTGCCCTTTGGTCTCACCACAGCCTTGCAGGATGTTCACCAAATACATGGCAGTAGTAGTCGCTCACTTAAGACTGCAAGGATTCCAGGTGTTTCTGTACTTTGACAATCTCGCTCAGTACTGCTCTCACCAGGCATCTTCTAGAAGAAAAAAGACTACATTCTCCAGACCTACACCAACCTGGGGATTACTGTAAATTATGAGAAACTACAATTGACTCAAACTCATTTAGAGTTCCTAGGTGCGTTTTTAAGTACCAGTACTTTTTTTTGCATAGCCTCCTTTATCTAAGATTGCAAAAGATCAAGTCCCAAGTGCAAAAAATTGTTGAACGAGAGAGTAGCAGCACGACTAGTCCTTCAAGCCTCGAGTTCGATGGCACTGGCCATATCGTTAAGTTTCCCTAGTGAGATTTCACATGAGAATTATACAGTGGCTTCTGGCATCTCAGTGGTCTGTAATGCATCAACGAATCTTCAGTCAGGTTTTGATTACCTGGAAGAAAGACTTGGATTGGTGGAGTCATTCAGAAAAAAATTCTCTTGGGCTGCCCCTTTGTCCCGTGTCAACCCCAAGCTGTAGTGACCATGGACACCTCCCAGATGGGGTAGCAGAGCATTATCTGAGCAAGACTGTCCAAGGCACTTGGGCCCTCATGGAGGCCAGCTTTCATATCACTGTCCTAGAGTTTAGGGCAGTGCTTTCCACATTACAGACCTTGAAAACTGCTCTCCCCTTCTGAACAATTGTGATTCAGACAGTCAATTTATTGGTAGTTTAGTATGTCAGAAACCAGGGAGGAACCAAGTCTTAACTCCTTTGTCGAGAAGCTCTCTGGGTTTGGCAGTGGGTGATCTGTTCCCACCACTTTCTAATAGCAGTGTATGTTCAGGAGAGTTCCAATGTGAGAGCAGACAGACTGACCAGATGCTTTCTCCTGCCCTCCCAAATGGTCTCTCAATCCCAAGTGGCATAAAAGTTTTTTTTTGTCACTGGGGCCAGCCTTGCTGCAACCTGTTTGCATCTCCCCTAAACAACAAGTGCAAAAGCTACTTCGCCCTTGTCCCCACTCCACGAGAATCCCTGAAAAATGGTCATCTGCACAATTGCCCCTCCAGACTCTCTTTTCCCCGATCTCTCTAATTCCTGAATTTCTAAAGAAAGCGATCATGTTGAATAGTAAGTTAATCCTCATTGCTCCCTTTTGGCCTCTACAGATTTGGTTCCCCTTTCTTTGGCCTTATCTTATTCAGTGACCATGGACTCTGGACCCGGATTCAGATCTCCTCTCCCATCCAGAGGAATTAGTTCACCCATACCTTAAAAACCTCAAGCTCACAGCTTTGCTTCTCCAGTTCTATTATTTGCCAGATGTAATCATCTATCTTACCTATTTTGTCTGATTCTTTTGGCCTCCCATAAGTAAGCCTTCCATGAAAAAACTCTTTATAAGTAAATGGAAGAGTTTTTCCTTTTGGGCTTGAGATAATAACATTGACCCCCTTATCTGTTCTTGTAGACCAAGTTTTAGAATTTTTAGCTTTGCTCATTGAAGCTGGAGCATATTCCTCTACTGTCAGGGTTCAACTATTGGCTATTTCTAATTTTCATAACGGGTTCAAAATATTCATTGGCTTCTCATAATCTTTGCAAAACGTTGTTAAAAGGAACCTTGATGAAACCGCCTTATGAGGATCTGTCTGCACCTTGGGACCTAAAATGTAGTAATACAATCAGTAGTGCAGCCCCTCTTTGTGCCTTCTGCCAGCTGTGACCCGAAATTCTTATCTTGGAAACTATTTTTCTGATAGGGATTACTTCTGCTAAAAAAATCTCAGAAATTCAGGCCTTATTTTGCAAACCACTATATTTGATTTTTTTTTTTTTTTTTTTTTTACAAAGACAGGGTTCCTTGATAGTGAGCCCTTCCTTTTAACCAAAAGTGGTATCAATCAGGCAGTTTACCAGTGTTCTTTCCCAATTTTTTCAAACAAAGGTGAATACTGTTTGCATGTATTAGATGTTCATAGACAATTATGCTTCTATCTTTAGAACAAAAGACAGTCTAACCAACTGTTTTTCTTTTTCAACTACCAAAATGGGCAGGCCAGCCACCGGGATTACCTTATCAAGATGGCTAAAGGATATTATTTCCTTCATAAACAAGAGGAAAGTTGAATTACCTGGGCCTGTTAAGGCTCACTCTCTACTAGAGCCATAGCTCCTTCAGCAGTATTTAATTCCAAGGCTTTCATAGACAAAATTCTTGCTGCAGCAATATGGGCTACGCCACATAGCTTTATCACTCATTAAAAATTGGATTGGGTCTGTAGGGCAAGAGCGTCATTTGGTTCTAGGGTGCTGAGGAATATCCTTCCACTAATCCTCCCAAGATCTGAGGTAGCTAGGAACTCTGTCCCATTTGGCAAGGTTTAAATGATTGGCGTCATCAGATAAAGATCTTTTTTCCAACAAACATCTTTATTAAATTCTCACATATGCAATGCTATAGTTAGATAAATGAAAATCAAACAAAATGACACCACTTAAGTTGCAAACATTATACATCACAGACACCACTGAAGCAACTGTAGTTACAAACAGTATGCATCACTTATCTATCCAGAGATTGTTAGTTAAACATTACATGGATCATTCAAATTCTGCCCCTTGAACCCCGTTCCTTCTCTGCATATATTCTTAGAATTCCCATTTTTTTCCTGTGTAGTTTGCTCCTTCCCTTTTCTAAAGATCCCAGATGTCTATCGTGTTTAACTGTTGCAGTCATTACACTTGGGTTATCCTGCTGGCAGGCTACCTGCAGTCAGCCTGAATTCCTAAGTCTTGGTCCAGCGTCTGTTGCTGTCACCTCTTCCCTAACGTCAGTGCGCCGGGGTATAAAAGATGTAGCCAACGCCATTTTCTTCAGTCTTTCTTGCCGCGCGGTGCCCGAAGCAAAAGCAGTTTGCAAGTGCCGGTCGGCCGACTCCTGAGATTTTCGAAATTGAGTTTCAGATCCGAAGTCTTCTATAAAGATAAGTACCCCATTGGGGAAACTTTTTTTTCTTGCTCCATACTGATTTCAGAAAAAGTTAACAATTGTATTTCTTGTGGGAAGCAAATACCTCATAAGGATTTACATTCTTACTGTATTCCTTGCCTAGGCCCTGACCACGACTTTGCTAGTTGTCGGTTTTGTGCTAGATTTAACCAGTGCACTACTAAGCGTCGATATGATTTTGCTTTTCATTACTTTGGCTGAAGGTTTAACTACCTAATGCCGTCGGAACAGCCGACGACGGGAGTTCATAAAAAGCGCAAGGGAAAAAGAAAAGGACAGGCATCCGAGGTCCAAAACCGAAGAAGTCTCTTCTAGGCCAGTCGCCGGTTCTCAATGAGGTGCTTTCGCAGCCCCTGACACCCGCTACTTAAGAGCCACAGGCCGCCTCCAACTCCCACGTGGAGGCAGCTATCCTCTGGATACTCAAGGTATTGGGCCTTCGGAAACTTATCCCTCAGATGGGTCCGGAGCTGCTGAGCAGGCATTGGCTTTTGAGGGTGTTTTCAGACCTACACAGCTTTATATCAAGCCAACTTCAGCATCAAAGACAAAGACTAAAACAGTTTTAAAGACAAGGAAACAAGTACAGCACTTTCCAGGACAGACTTCCATGCCTAAGAAACAGATGCTCAAAATGGCCGAAGACCTAATTACTTGGATCAGGGTTTCCCATCCCCCTCCTAATAAGAGGCCTAGGCAAGACACTGAAAATGATTCCTCTGATCAGGTTTCCATTTCCTCTGACTCCTCTTCAGAACAGGGATACTCTATTCCTCCCTATGAGGATTCTGATGCTGAAGAAACTATTCCTTCAGCTTCTCCTCCTGAGGATTACTCGTTTGGGGAAACCCTGCATACCATGAGGGAGTATTTCCACTGGGAGAGCCAAGATTATTCAGATTCTAAGAAAAGGCTCCGAGACTTTCTTTTATTACCTCAGCACAGACCTCTTGCTATTCCTCCTGTTCTAGACATTGTAGATTATGTATTTTCAGAGTCCGGCCTGTCTCCCGACTCTCTACCTTCTGCACCTGTTAAGCCATACAGATATTACAGGGTTCCAGATTCTCATAAATTTCTATATAAAAACCCTGCTGCTGACCCAGAAACTATTTCTCAGGCTCCCAAAGGGGTCAAGGCTGCTACTGCAAAAAACTCTGTCCCCTCAGAGATTTTAGGGCACTGGACAGATATGGCTCTTAACCAAACCATCAATTTGCGTACTTTTTACCCAAACCCGCAGAATAAAGGGGAGAGACTTCTGCCTTATTTGGACATACACAGCTACGCTTCTACTTGGAGAAAACTAAAGCTTTCAGAAAGACTGAGCAACTTTTAGTTGCATATGCTGCAGGATCACAAGGAAAGGCCATCTCAAAGCAGACCATTTCAAAATGGATAGGACACTGCATTCGTTTCTGCTATTCACAACATGGCAAATCGGTGCCTAAGGGCATTTAGACCACATTCTACCAGGGCAGCAGCCACCTCAGCAGCCTTCCTCAGAGGAGTACCAACCAAGGATATTTTGGAGGCTGCAACTTGGACTTCAATGCACACTTTTACTGAGCACTACCACTTGTCTCTCTACTCTAAATCCAGAGCAGGCTTTGCCACTGCAGTCTTGCAGGGCCTTATAGCTACTCCTAATTCTATTTAGACCCAGCCGCCCAACCTCAGCTTTGGGATTCAACCCAAATATAATGACTGCAACAGTGAAACACGATGAACATAGTTCAGTTGTGTACCTACCATAAATGTAGATGTATTCACTGTTGCAGTCCAGGTTTCCCACCCACCATCCCCCTTTCTTTGCTGGGATTTATCTTTACTTCTCTATCCTATACAACCTATGTGGTGTGTTTGCTTGTAGATGAAGGTATTGTTTGTTTTAGTGCATGCTTTTATAAGCAATGTTTTTTAGCCTACCCTTCTGGGGGCACCTGACATCTGTGGCAAGAAAAACTGAAGAAAATGGCGTCGGCTGCATCTTTTATACCCCTGGCGCATTGACGTCCGGGAAGAGGCAACAGCAACCGACGCCGGACCAAGACTTTGGAATTCAGGCCGACTGCGGGTAGCCTGCTAGCAGGATAACCCAAGTGTAATGACTGCAACAGTGAATACACTCTAACATCTACATTTATGGTAGGTACACAACTGTACTTTCTGGTTGTTTTATCTCTGTTATATTTACTACTTCTAGTAAATTTGGTCTAGACTTGGATTTCTGTTTTCTAGTAATTGCTTTTTTGGCAGTCACCATAATTAGACTCGGCAAGGCTTTACTAGGTCTAGGCAATTCCAATTCTTTATCATAACTCAAAAAAATATCCAGTCAGTCCAGTCTACTTAGCCAGCATCTCCGACAGAGTGATCTGCAGGGAATCCCTAAAGTCTGCCAGCTCATTACTGTCCAAAAAATGTTGCCAGCCATCTTTGTTGCCCGTCACACCTCCAGCATTTGCTATCCACTGGAGGAAAAATTATTTTGAATCTACTTTGGGTATAAAAATACTTATGTAAACTCTTTCAGGCAAAGATCTCAAGTCTTCTAGACTTTGTTGCATATTTGGAAGATATAGATGTATCCCCATGTTGTCTGTGAATTAATTGTCTGTGAATTAATTATCTAGTCTCTCTTCCCATTCCTTTCTAAGCTCCCCTGACTGATTCTTATAATAACCTGCAATATTTTATCTGCTTTACTAATTATTCCTTTAACTGTAGCGTCTGTTCTAGATTCTGTTAAAAACTCTACCAGTGCTGGTCTTTCATTTAGCCCCCCCCCATTTCTTTCTCTTTGCCTTCCTGTCAAGGATTGACAGACTATAGTCCATCTCTAACCTGCAGTCCAAATTCTTGACCTCTTTCCATTCTGTTACCTTTCCATTTGTAGTTATTTGCTCCCAATACCTTTGTTCCTTTGCCATTTTTCTCTAATAAATTCCAGCCCCCCTCTTGCCTATTAACCGTAACCACAGTCATCCCTTTTGGCATTGTCTTTCTCCATTCTCGTGTTGGTTTAGTTCTTGGAATACTCCCTGCTATTTTATGAATATAATGCACTGATTTTTGCTCTTCTCTTTGAGTCTGCATCCAAAATCCTAGTCTCTCCTTATTTCTTGAGCTTCCTCCCTGTCTCATCATTATTCCTTTCCACGTTGAATTTTAGTTTTCTGCTTATGCTTTGTATAAGAGCCTTAACTGTGTTGCTCTAAAATACCCTCTCAAATTGGGTAATCCTAGTCCACCTGGTCCTATTGGAAGAATCAGCTTATCCCTCTTGACCCTTCCTGTCATCCCTTCCCACATAAAAATCATTCAGCTCTTTTCATTTGGTGTCCACAGCTTCTCCTCTGGTTGATTAAAAATATGCCTGACCTGTGTACAAGACTAAAGGGACTAAAAACATTTGAATTGTTTGTATCTTAGTATCCATATAACAAAGCTTCCAATTTCTCAGTTTCTGTATTATCTTCTGTTTAGTCTCTTCCCACATTTCCTTAGCTGCCACAACAGTCATTTTAATCCATACTCCTAAATACTTCTTTGTCATATCCCCATAAATATGGATATTGTTGGACTAATTTGTGTGTGGGTACCTACTTTACTGCTATTGCCTTTATTTTAGCTTCATTCATTTTGTATCCCAAGAAGCTTTGAAACGGTCTTCCACAACATTGTAATGTCCCTTTCTGGTTTTGTCTTGCATGAAATATCTGCAAATAGAGACAGGTTTTCCTGACTACTGTACCACTTCTATCCTTGAATTTGAGTCCCTTATTTTCTTTACCAGTGGTTTTCAGTATAATGCCAACAACAAAGGGGAAAGTGGGCAGTCCTTGCTGGTTCTTCTACTCAAGCAGAAGTTATCAGAGAGGACCCAGCACACTGAAATTTTCACCTCCGATTCCTTTTATTTACTTCTAATCAACTGTATAATTGTATCAGGGAAAGCAAATGCTTCCATTGCCCTGCATATGAAGTCCCAGTGTACTGTCAGATGCCTCCTTTGCATCAAGATCCATTAATAAAGGGCATTTTCTTAAATTCAGTTTCCATCTGGATCATCACTGTTTTGTTAAAGGAAAACTCCACCCTAGAACTAAAAAAAAGTTTTTTTCAATCTTTTTTTGTATCCAGACCTATTTTAACACAGCTGAATCACTATTAAATGCTTTATTTGTATTTTTAGCATGTTTACCACAACATGGCTACCGATTGGGCTTGATATCGCAACGTGATCAACTTCTGCTTCAACCCTTTCTCTTTCCCATAAAGCATTTCAAGTCTTCTTTCTGTGACTCTTGCCAGACATAAGGAAGTTACTGTGAATTCCCATGCTATTGACATATAATGGGAAATGTGTGACTCACTGTCAGTTAAATTACTTCAGTAAGAGGGCTGCTTCTTTTCTTTTGCTAATCAACCTCCTTTGTGTTGTGCTCAGAGGTTCTTTTACACTATACTTTGAAGTGATCTAGCTGCAGTCACAGAAGTAGCTAAATTAGAGGCCTTTGTTCTAGGTGTTCTTTTGTAGTCCAACATGAATTGACAGTCCTCTCCCCCAGCACTACTGCAAAGGTGTTAAAACTGTCACTGCAACAGTCTGGTCAGAATTGAAAGGAAGGGACGTCCAGTCTAAATTTCTTCCCCTCTACCTGCAGTAAGAGGTATGTATTTATTTAATTATTTTGCTAGCAGTAGAAAGAAATATTTAAACACTTTCAATGTAATTTTTGCAAGCAAGTTTCAGAAAATTCTTGATTATTTCAGTGTGTTTTATTGTTAGTTATTTTGATTAAACCATATTTCTGTATACAAAGCTGGTTAAGAAAATAAAATTGCCAAAGATTCCAAAGACAACCACAAGGCATTCTATAGTTTATATCAAGAATCTAAATGGCAGTGCTCAGATCTGCCATATAGCCACATCCGACATCCTCTGATCTATTACTAATGGATTTACTGCACGTCAAGCAAGTCAAATGTCATCAGAAATTATTTGCCTGGGCGTTTAAACCTCTTTCACACCATTAATAGAAAAGTTTGGAGGGACAGGTATATTTTGCAGATGATACCGATGCTGTCAAACAGACTCCCCATCCACATAAAGCAAAGTTCATTCCTGTCCATTTTCAACTGTAACCAAGGTATATGGATGGGAAACAGTTTACCCCAGAACATTCCCATGCACTACCAGTGGGCATGTGCAGCTCCTAAATGCTTTATTGTATGCATGGGTCCACTCAAATTATCTATGGTATGATCTCAGTTATTCTCTTTAGGGTTAATATTTATTTATCAACCTTGGGACAGGTAAGGTAATAGTAACCTATTGGGAAAGGTTATTTCAAACACAAAAGTGGAAATTAGCTAGGTAAAATGGCCAGCAAGAGCAACTATCGTAGTACTTAACTTACCTATGAACCTATAATCTTACGTTTCATGTGCACATACAAATGATGCATAAAAACTCACCAAACACTTTCTGCTCCCGTTTGCATAGGTGTCATGAAGTTTGTCACTTCTGACTTGAGTAGCATGAAGTTGGCATTGGAGACGTTTTTTTTATAGAGGTTTCCTTACTGGGGTGGGGGGTTGTAGATGTCAAGGGTGATTAGCTTATGGTTGGACCTGACCAATGAGGGGATGACCACTGGTGTGGAGCATCTATCTCCCATGTTGGTAATGACCACGTCTAGGATATTGGAGCCCATAGTGGGACAATGGATTAGTTGATCCAAGGCATTGGAATTTATGAATTCCAAGAACCATTGGGAAAAGGTGTTGGTACCCCAGTAGTTTTCCCAGTTAATGGCAGGGTAGATGAAATCACTCCGTATTAGGGTGTTTAGTTGTATCTTAATATTTTCTAGTATGTTTAGAAAGGTTTAGTGAGAATCTTGGGGCATGGCGGGGGATCTGTAGCAAGCTACAATTTGGATTGTAGTCTTACTGGTGTTAGTTGCACCTGGAGAATTTCAGATGCATTGTGTTGGGCAACTAGCCTGGAGGTGTGAATATCCTTTGTGAATATGGTGTTGTGTGCAGCGGACTGTTGTTTCAATTGAGCCAGCAGGGAAACCTACCCAGTATCTGAGCAGTAAGTCATGGCCATAGTCAATGTCACATACATCACAGGAGGTGAAGTGACAAGTCTGGTTTCAGAGCCCCTCAACAAAACTGAACATAGTGTCACTATCCACAAAAGGAAAACACTATAAATTTTGTGTAAAAAATAGCTAACTTATAAGCCACACAAGTAAAATTCTTAAAAAGTAGTAATTTAATAAAAGGCTGCACTAACCTCTTCTCCAACCTTCTCTTATGACTGAGTTACACAACTGAGCAGAATTCTGTAGACAGCGATACACTTTTTTTAAAACAGCATAACCACCCCAAACAATTAAGCCAAGCCTTGTCTCTCCACATGATGCACCTAGACAATATCTGACTTTACATTGGTTAACACATTCAGATAAATGCTTACATTGAAATGCATAAGACGTCTTAAACAGCTCAGCATTTAAACTTCCCAATAAATGAAATGAAAGTCAATACCAATCCAGAAACCAATGTACTTATCCCCTCATCAAGTTGGATAAGACGATTTTCACCTCTGTTGGCACCCATTGTTTAATTCAGTATGTCCAAGATCACAAACACTTAACAGAAATACAAGGATGTCTGTAGCAATTTTAGAACAATTAACATGCAAACCAATTGACTCAGGCTTCTATTACCACAAACTGAGAATTATGTGGCTATTTTTATATATGTAATAAATGTTTCAATGAATGTAACAAAATTTTAAGAAACTTAATTTTCAGTGGAGATTGATATCTTCAGCAAATAATAAAGTTATGTATACAGTTGTAAGAGTCCTTTTCATAGGCTTGTAACACTTATAACAGATGTGAAAAGAATAATTTCAGTGAAAACCAGGGGAACCACAAATAGTTGCCCAAGAGGATAGTTCAGAAGCAGAGGTTGGCATGAGAAGAACCAGTTTAATTTTAATGATGTGCTTCCCCTGCAAGAACCAACACATAAATGTATGAGTTGGGTTAAGCTTACGGACACTGACATCTCAAGCTGGCCTGAAACACAAAAGCAAAAAGTACATAAAGGCATTTTGGGTGGTATTCTTTTTTTGTTGTAGTCATGTAAACATGTTATATTTCGAAATGTGCTCACTAGTGGACATACCGTCTAAAAATACCATGCATATGCATTTTATCCAAGTCTTTTGCAAAAGATCCCAGCCTTCAGTGCAGACAAGACAGCACATACTCCTTCTCTACTCCCACATACTGCAAGTCCATGCAGGTTACCCAAGAGTCACCAGGAAAGAAGGCCTAAGCATGCTATTCCCACTAACTCTGCTTCAATACAAGAATGTGACTTAGTCATATGCCCTAGGCTCACCGGAGTTGCAAATCAATTCAGCTGCAAGGACATTTCCCTTTGCCATTACCCACCCTTAAGCCTTTCCACCTTTTTCAAGAAGGGCCAGGCCAGTCATGCCAGTGTTAAATTTATGAACACCAAACCAGTTATACTTTTTAAAGGCAGAGTGATGTTCTTCATGGATGCATCTGCAGTCATAACAAGTGGGTTGTCCTGTCGTCAGGCAGCCCTGCAGTCGGCCGGATTCCAAAGTCCGGGTCCGGCTGATGTCGCCTCCACCCGACGTCATCTCTGTTGGTCTTGGTATAAAAGCATCAGCCGACGCCATTTTCCTCAGTCTTTCTTGCAAGCAGAAGCTGTTCGCAAGTGCGGTCGATCGATCCAGAGATTACTTCTACCGAATACTACTTGAAGACTTCTAAAGCTAAGTACCCGTTGGGGACTCTTTCTTGCCTCAGCCGATGTCAGAAAAAGTTAACAATTGTTTAACCTGTGGGAAACAAATACCTCATAAAGATTTCCACTCTTACTGTCTGCCTTGTTTAGGCCCAGCCCACGCAGCCTGTTCGGCCTGTGCTCTTTCAACCGTCGGAGTTTGCAGAACAGTTTTTCGGTACTGATTTTATTATGCCGTCGGATCCTCCGACTACCCAATCTACCAAAGATAAAGACCGACACGGTTTCGGCGAAACCGAGAAAACTGATCAAAGTACAGCTGAACCTATTCTTACAACTGAGGCCCTGCTACAACTCTTGAATCGACCTCAGAAATTTTACCCACTACGGTGGTTGACTTATCAGACACCATCCCTTGGATGTCTCTACCCCAGCACGTGGTGCTGCTAGGCCTCCAGCAGCCATGTCCATTAAGGCCTTCGCCAGGGCTAAAGCAGCCAAGACTACTAAATCAGTGCCTGTTAAACCCCCACATCCAGGCCCTCTTCTAGTTCTCAAATGCTTTCTTTGGCAGAAGATTTAATTTCTTTAATTAGAGGATCTCAATCTCACCCAGACAGGGCCTCTCAGCCCCAGAGAAGAGACCTAGGGCAGAGCCCCTGAGCCAGTGTCTTCTGATGATTCTGCTGATGAATCAGACATAACTGACCAGCCAGAGGCTCCCTTCTCCAATTTTGAAGATTCTGATGCTGAAGAATCCATTCCAGCTGCTTCCCCACCAGAAGAATTCTCCTTTAAACCTTGCATGCCATGCGAGAACAGTTCCAATGGCAGCAACAGGATTTTTCAGACTCCAGAAAAGACTTAGGACCTTTCTGCACCTCCCACAGCACAGGCCCTTAGCTATACCTCCTGTTCTCTCTGTGGTGGATGATGCTTTCAATGATGTTTGCTCCGCTCCAGACTCTTTACCCCAGCCCTGCCAAACCAGACAGATTTTACAGGGTGCCAGATACTCATCACCACCTTTACAAGGCCCCACTTGCAGACCCAGAAACTATATCCCAGGGTCCCAAGGCAGTAGCGACCACAGCTAAAAACCCTATTCCTTCTGAAAGGGAAGCAAGGTCATTAGACAGATGGGGTAAAAGGTCTACACTTCAGCTACTCTCTCAGCTAGAGCTTTAAACTGTCAGTTTCATGATACAATACCAAGAGTTTATGCTTGATCAGTTAACTAAAACTAACCACTGATGAATCTCTTGATAAGAAATATGTATTAGAGATGGTAAATAACATACAACAGGTTAGCAACCATTCCTTAAAATGTGGCTATGATGCACTGGAGGCTTCATTTAGATCAGCCATGACAGGCACAGTGATAAGAAGGCATGCATGGCTAAAGGAACAAGCTTTACCGGATCATGTTAAAGCTAAGTTGCTAGATGCTCCTATGGACAAGACAAGTTTGTTTGGCACACCTGCCCAGCAGGTTATGAAGAAAATGGAAGAAAAGGCAAAATCTGTTCAAACTGTTAAAGATTTCTTGCAGGTTCAACCCCAAGGTTTAGCAGGAACTGGCCTGCCAAAAATTGGTCCTTTCCTGACTCCACAAAATTTCAAAGGGGCAGGAATAGACGTTCCAGAGGCAGAAACCAACCCAGAGGAGGTGCCTACAGAGGCCGACAAGGTAACAACAGAGGCACAGACACAGCCACTGCCACTACATCAGCACAACCACAGTGACTTAATCCTAAATCCGCCTACCAGGGAACAAATAGTAGCTCCTCTAGGCGGAAAGTTAACCTTATTTTCAAAGAACTGGCACTACATAACAAAAGACAAGTGGATTTTACAAACCATAGATCAAGGTTACCGGTTTCACTTCCACACTTTACCAGTCAAAAGAGGAATGCCAAATCTACCTCCAAATCAAAAAACAGAGGCTCTACGCCAGATAATGGAGTTAGCAAACATGAGAGCTGTGGAAAGAGTGCCAACAGCAGAACAAGGAAAGGGGTTCTATTCCAGACTATTCCTAGTTCCAAGAAAGGAAAAAAGTTGGAGACCAATTCTCGACCTGTCCACCTTAAATACATACATCATTGTCCCAAAGTTCAAAATGCTGACCATACAGCAACTTCTTCCCATGCTGGGCAAGGAGTCTTGGCTGGTAACTCTAGATCTCAAGGAGGCATACCTGCACGTCCCCATTCGACCAATCTGCAGAAGATACCTCAGATTTCTTGCAGGATCAGAGCACTATCAATTCTCAGCATTGCCCTTTTGGCTTCTCTACTAAGCAGAGTATTCACAAATGCCTGGCATCAGTAATATTGCAGACTACAGAATTCAAATTTACCCATACCTGGACGACTGCCTGCTACAAGGGGACAACAAAAGCAAGCTGACAACAGATTTACAAAGGGTCATTTACTTGCTACAAGGACTGGGATACACAGTCAATTTACAAAAGTCAAGGCTGATACCATCCCAAACAAGGACATTCTTGGGCGAATTGGACACAGTACAACAAATGGCATTCCTGACTACAGAAAAACAAAAGAACTTCCTCTTTACTTCTTGGCACTAACAAAACTGAACAAGTTAACAGCAAGAAAAGTTCTGCAGGCCTTGGTCTTCATGGCATCATGCATAATCTTGGTCCCATTTGCCAGACTACATATGAGGAAACTACAGTGGTACCTAAAGAATTTATGGTCCCAGCACAGACACAGTCTAGAAACAGAAATCCCACTAATTCCATGCTTAAAACAGGAGTTCCTATGGTGGGCTCAGGCATGCCAGTCAAACCCAGGCCTACCCTTTCGCAGATGTCAACCAAGCCAGACCATCACAACAGAGACCTAGGATGGGGGCCACATGCTGGACAAATGCAAGGATTGTGGACACAGGATCAACTTCACCTGCACATCAATCTAAAAGAAATGCTGGCAGTAAAACTGGCAATCCAAAAGTTCAAACCTTTCCTCAAAGAGGGCCAGTTGATGATAAGGACAGACAACACCACAGTCATGTGGTACATCGACAAACAGGGAGGCACTCATTCATACCCCCTATGCAGAATGACCTTGGAGCTGTGGACCCTGGCACTCAGCTACAACATTCAGTTACAGGCAATATTTGTACCGGGGAAAGACAATACTCTAGCAGACATATTAAGCAGAACCACCGGATGCATGGAAGCTGCACCCGGACATCTTCAAGACCATCTCGAAGAAATGGGGAATGCCACAGATAGATCTATTCGCATCACCTCTCAATCACCAGCTCAAAAAAAAAAATTCTGCACAAGGACATTCCACCCACTAGCATGGAAAGTGGACTCACTCTCCTTCAACTGGAAAGGCCTAACAGCATATGCATTCCCACCTCTTCCTTTGAT